>NW_026745081.1:0-2711 GCF_022355385.1 Mustela nigripes
CTCCTTTAGGTGTAGGGTTATGTTGTGTATTTGAGATCTGAGAGAGAAGCGTGGTTGCACACGTCTGTCACTGCGCTCCCCAGGAGCATGTCTGGGGAAGGCGAGGCACGCCACCCCAGGAGAAGAGAAGGAGCTGTTGGCCGTGTGGTCGGGAAAAGTCGAGAAGCAGAATAGCCTGCCGTGGCAGGAACAGCAGGCCAGTGGCAAGACAAGTGTCACCCGCTCCCTGTGCGGAGAGACAAAGCCTGGTTCCTAAGGAGACATGAGGGGATGACTAGGGCAGGGATGCATGCTCCACTCTGAGGAAGGAGTCTGGGCAGAAGGCAGGCCTGTCCTGTGCCTCGGGTCCCAAGGGGACAGCATCTCCTTGGCCACCTGTCCCAAGGGCAGACTTGGGCTTGCCACCAGGTGCCATACCCGCAACTCGCAGAAACAACCCCATGGAGAAACAGGCAGTCAGAGGCCGTTTTCCACCTAGATGTGGCAGCGATGTGGGTGGCAGGGGGTGTGCTGGGGAAGGAGTGGAGACTGTCCCCCACAGTTCCCCATCCAAGTTTATGGGCCGTGTGCAAGGATCCTGTCGCCTCCTCTCTCCTGTGGTGAAGGCACTGGCCTAGACCCCATGTCTGCCTGAGCGCTGGAACAAAAGTCAAAGCCTTACCTACCCCAGGAGATGGTAATAGGCATAGAGTGCCATGCTAGGACACACATGCTGCTGCAGGGTTGTGACTGTCTGCTTAGTTCGTCTTAGCAAGGTGAACCCCAGGCGCGAACTTGGAGCCCAGGAAAGCAAGGCCCAAGAGGCACCAGCTTTCAGGCAGCTCTTCTTCCCTGATACGAACGAAGCCTTGCTGAGGAAGCAGTGGTGAAGTGCGGTTCGCTCCAAGCCCAAAGCCTCTGTCAAAGCACAACATTTGCTGAGAAATCAGAGTCGGTACTGTGGGCTGCTACTGCTGGTTGCCTGAGCCCAGTCTCACGGTGGGAGATACCCGCATACAGCTTAAGGCTCTTTGCCCGGGCATCTCCTCTGGGAAAGCGCAGCATTCATTGGGAAATCAGAGTTGGGTTTGGGGATGCTGCTGCTGCTTGCCTGAGCTAGTCCCCACAGCACAGTGGAAGATACCCGCATGGAGCGAAATTCTCTTTGCCCTAGCATCCCCTCTGCCTGATAGAGAAACGTGTTTGCACATCTGAAAGAGCCTTAAGGAAAGGGACATTGTCTGTCCCCGCCCTCCCATGGAGCACGTCTGGGGAAGGCGCAGCACGCTGCCCCCAGAGAAGAGGAGCCCTTGGCTTTGGGGTCTGAAAACGCTCGGGAAGCAGGATAGCCTGCCGTGGCACGTACAGCAGGCTGGTGGCAAGACAAGTGTCACCCGTTCCCTGTGCGGAGAGTTGGAAGCCTGGCTGCTAAGGAGATATGAGGGGACGACTAGGGTTGAGGCGCGTGCTCCCCTCTGAGGAAGGAGTCTGGGCAGAAGGCAGGCCTGTCCTGTGCCTCTGGTCCCAAGGGCACAGCATCTCCTTGGACAACAGTCCGTAGGGCAGACTTGGGCTTGCTACCAGGCACCATACCTTGAATTCGCAGAAACAGCTCCCTCGAGAAAAGGGCTGTCAGATGCCATCTTCCTCCAAGATGTGACATCATTGTCGGTGGCAGGGGGTGTGCCGGGGAAGGAGTGGCGACAATCCCCCAAAGCTCCCCAATCTAGTGCACGGGCGGTGTTCAGGGATCCTGTCTCCTCTCCTCTCCTGTGTGGAAGGCACTGGCCTTGTCCACGAGTCCGCCTGAGGGCCAGTGCAAAAGGCCAAGCGTTGCCTACACTGGGAGATGGTAGTGTGCAAGAATTGCCATCCTAGGCCACGCACGTTGCTGCAGGTTTGTGGCTGTGTCTGCTTACTTCGGCCTGGTTGGGTGAATCCAGGGCGTGAACATGGAACCCTGGAAAGCAAGGCCCAAGGCACCAGCTCTCCCACGGCTTCTCTTCCCTGAGGCGACAGAGCGGACGCCCAAAGCCTTGCTGAGGAAGCAGCAGCGAATTGCGGTTCGCACCAAGCTGAAAATCTCTGAGAAAGTTTAGCAGTCGCTGGGAAAGCAGAGTTGGTTCTGTGAGCTGCTGTTGCTGCTTGCCTTAGCCTAGTATTCGCAGCATGGCGGGAGAAACCCTCATAGAGCGAAAGCTTCTTTGCCCGGGCAATCCCCTCTGGGAAAGCACAGCATTCTTTGGGAAATCAGAGTCGGGTCTGTGGGATGCTGCTGCTGCTTGCCTTAGCTAGTCTCCACAGCTCGTTGTAATAAACCCGCATTGAGCAAAATCCTCTTTGCCCGTGCATCCCCCTCTGCCTGAGAGAGCACCTGTAGAAACAGCCTTAACGAAAGGGACACGTCTGTTACCGCGCTCCTCAGGAGCATGTCTGCATAAGGCGCAGCACGCCGCCCTGGGAGAAGTGAAGGAGCCGTTGGCTTTGCTGTCGGGAAACGGTGGTGAAGCAGGAGAGCCTGCCATGGCAGGAACAGCCGGCAGGTGGCAAGACAAGTGTCACCTGCTCCCTGTGCGGATAAAATGAAGCCTGGCGGCTGAGGAGACACAAGCGGCTAAGGAGACATGAGGGCGCTCGTGATCCTCTCTGAGGAAGGAGTCTGGGCAGAAGGCAGGCCTGTCCTGTGCCTCTGGTCCCAAGGGGCCAGCATCTCCTTGGACACCTGTCCCTAG
>NW_026745082.1:0-2711 GCF_022355385.1 Mustela nigripes
TATACAAGGCAACAGATAGAATAATTACATATTTGATTATATACTCCGAGGATGTCACATTAAATTGATGTGAAAATGATGAGAAGGATCTGAATTTCTTGTCAAAATTTTTTGCCTTAAAAAGAAATTGATATTTAGGGAAAGTTGTTACTGAAAGAGGTCCTATGTCAACCAAAAATGTTAAACCATGATCTGACTAAATTTTCCAGTTGTGATCATTGCTTTGTTTAGCTATCTTATATTAAGACTGAATTTAGTAATTCAGTCTCAGATTTCAGTAATTTTTTTTAAGATTTTATTTATTTACTAGAGAGAGAGAGTGGGCGGGGAGGGTCAGAGGGAGAGGAAGAACCAGACTCCTTGTTGAGCAGGCAGCTGATGCAGGACTGGATCCTAGTACCCTGGCATCATGACCTAAGCTGAAGGAAGACACTTAACCAACTGAGCCACCCAGGCACTTTAGACTGTAAAATTCTTAAAGGTAAAAAAGTTTATTCTTCTAGTAGTTCCACAGACATTTCTAACATCCATAAGAAAGCATGTATTGATGTAAAATGTCAGCAAATCAAATTATTAAAAAAAAAAGAAAGAAAGAAAAGATATATCTGGATAAAGAGAAAAACAGAAAATCTAAGAATACATTGAATTATTAGAGCAAAGAGTGGAGGAAGAGAAAATAAATATGAAATAGAGATTTCTACTAAAAGAAAAAAATTGAATAAGGCAGGAGATTTAGAAAATTATTATGACAGACTTGAGAAAAAAATAAAATAAGAATTTTTAGAAAATAGCAATGAATGAAAAGGTAAATTGTTCCTACCTCTATAATATTAGCTGTTTGTTGTTGTTGTTGTTAATTTACCTATTTAAGGTAATAAACAAAGAAAGGATTTAGGGATAAGGTTTCATTTAGGGATAAGGTTTATATATATATATTTTTTTTTCCATTTAGAGATAAGGTTTCAATATATATATATATAGATATCTATATCTATCTCTATATTTTTTAATTGTTAGAAAATGTGTTACAGAAAGTGTTTAAACTTTAAGATACAGATGCAACATGTAACGAACTACATTGTTTGAATGTCTAATTTGTAAATGCTGTTACAGGAAACTTGGTGGAAATGTCCTTATGTGGTTGTGTTTCTGGAACTAAGTATATTTATTAAAAGGAATAGTTTAAAATTATGAAATGACCAGGAGTGGACAATTTTCCTAATCCTATCAGCTCTTTGCAGCTCTCTTATTAGCCCCCTTTAGGATTATCAGCTTTATTTATCTAATTAAATTTTATATTAATGTGCTTTTGACTTTTGGCCTTTCTCTTCCTTCTGTTCTTTTTTTTTCCCCTAAATTACATGTTTCTGTTTAACAGCTACTATCAATTCTTTGATATGAATTCTCAACATCAATTTACTAACTCCAGAGATGAAGCAGCATCAATATTTAGAAGCGAAGAATACAAAGCCTTGGGCATCTGGATGGCTCAGTCAGTTAAGCATCTGCCTTCGACTCAGGTGGTGATCCCAGGGTTGTGGGATGGAACCCCAGGTTGAACTTTCTGCTCAGCTGGGAGCCCACTTCTCCCTCTCCCTCTGCCTGCAGCTCCCTTTGCTTGCTTTCTCCATCTCTTTGTCAACTAAATAAAATAAAATAAAATAAAATAATGTAAATAATACATTTATTTACTTATTAAAATGCAATTATTATACAATACATAATGTATATCATAATTATAATAATGATTAAATAATTTATTAAATATTTATATTAAATATATCGATTTAATTAAATAAATATTTTTTAGAATTTAAAATATTTCAAATTTAGATTATTAAATATTAAATCATTAATTTAATAAATAAATATCTAAAAGTAATTAAATAAAATAATTTATTTATTAAAATGAATAAAATAATGTCATTATCTGAGCATGTAGTTTTTAAATCTTTTTTTTTTTAAGATTTTTATTTATTTATTTGACAGAAAGAGATCACCAGTAGGCAGAGAGGCAGGCAGAGAGAAAGGAAGGGAAGCAGGCTCCCTGCTGAGCAGGGAGCGCGATGCGGGGCTCGATCACAGGACCTGAGACCATGACCCTAGCCGAAGGCAGAGGCATTAGCCCACTGAGCCACCCAGGCGCCACTCTGAGCAAGTATTTTTAAATAGTATAATTTAAAAAAAACATCTAATAAAGTCTAAATACATTGAGTTCAGATATTTATACAAGTTAACCCAGACACTCAACCCACAGACAGTTTCAAAACATTTGTTTTTATCTACTACTCAAAATACGGTTGTAATGTATTTATTTATAACTTTGACATAGCAAGGAAACTTGGAGGAAAAGGAGACATTTGCTTTTAATATTTGAAAATTATTTTGTTGATTCAAAAAAAATAAAAACCTTAACACATGAACACTTCTTCTTAAATAACACTGTGAAGTTTCTGAGTCGCATTCTATTAAAAGTGCTGATAAAATGGCCTCAGTTACTCATTTAAATTATCAGCTGAATGGGTAACAAATGAAGTAGAGAGCTTTTTAATTATTTATGAATGTATTGCTTGTGGATGGAGTGCCACATAGAGTCACCTCTCTTTTTGGCTTTGTTTTGTGAGCAGCTGTGGAATCCATGAATGAGATTAAACGTAAGGACATTCACAGAAATTCTTAATGAACTTCTGGGGAAGGGCAGTAAGTGCAGG
>NW_026745083.1:0-2711 GCF_022355385.1 Mustela nigripes
CTGTCCTCTAGTACGTCCTCTCAGTGGCTGGACCATTATATGTCATAATGGGCTTGACAGGCCTCTAGGCCCCAATTTTTAACCAGATTTCTGGTTGTCCAGATGCACCTCCCCAGGGCTCTACTCTGGAATCCCTCATTAGGTGGACACCTGAGGTTGAAAAACAAAACAAATCAAATCAACAACAACAGAACAACGGACTTCTTCCATCCCACAGAATGACCCCAAACCCAAACTCTTTGGACGGGGCCACACGCCCAGAGAATAATACTCGTCCATTTCCCAAGAAGTCACCCGGAAATTTCACGACCATGAGTGACACGATATCCAGAGTCAAAAAATTGAGGAAGAGCCTCACACTTGCCTTTTTTCATATCCCGAAGAGTTCTCCTCATGGTCTGTAGATCAGTCCTGCCATACCTATGCCCCGAAACATAAGCCGAGTTTGTGTTTTCAGACAACTGTCCACACAGCCCTGGCATACACACCCTACAAGATCAGGCCCCTGGAGCCAAACCTGACGACCTTGCTTGCCCTCTCAAAGGGAATTGTATGTGCCCATTCGAATGGACACAACCCTACTAATAGGATAAACCTCCAAAGTCCCTGAGGCCATCCCAATATTTGTGGCTTTCCAGGATTAACAGGGGCAATCTGTGCCCATCTGAGCACCTACCTGCAATCAGACCCGTAGACTGATATCCCCAGATGTAAAAAGGAAAGAACAGGCCCCTAGGCACCTATCGGATCCATTGATTTGACTTCCTGGCATCTCTCCTCAGAGGCCTGGTTTTCAATAATAGCATGTGGCGGTTTCTTGACTCACCCATCAGAACAAATCTCATCTCCACATTGTAAACTTGCACGATGGAGCTGTGTGAAAACCTTCTTTAGGAGAACCCTTCAGGGCCCCAGTGCCACCGCTTCATTCAAAGGTCTCCATAGACACAAAATCATATTAGGACACATCCAAAGGAGAGTCCATTTCAACACAGCCTCCTCGGTTTCTCCCTCAGATCCAGCATATCTAACATGTCTTGTTGTTTGGAGACAATTAGAATGCGAGTGGGCAATCCAGCCATCCATCCTTAGAACACTGCTCACAAACGCTGTCCTGGAGCCAACCAACAGGTCTCAATTGTCCTGCAGATGAATCTTTGCAGTTGGGAGCTTCTCACAACTCCCATCGTGGGAAAAACCCCATGGCCTCGTGATCCACCCCCCCTTCAAGAAGGGGCCATCAGGTACAGAATGTCCAACCTGAGCGATCGTCTGATCCTGGCCCTGACTTCAGATGCACAAGATCGATTCAGGTCTGAAGATTGTGCCTGCCATATCCTCACCCAGAAACCTAGGCCTAGCTTGCGTTCTCAGACTTCCGTTCTCAGACTACTGGCCATAAGCCCTCCAGTTTGGCAATCCAGAACTACAATGCAGCACTCTGCCTGCCCTCCAGAAGAAACAAATTGCCCTCTGGGGCTTTCCAGAAACCCCCAATGAGGATCAACCTGCACAACATTCGACTGTACCCCAAATATACAGGCTGACCTGGGCACTAATGCCCTTTCTGACACAGCCTGGGCCTGGTCCTCCTGGCCCCATTCAGACAGCTGGCCGCACCCTGAGCACATCCGTCCCGCCATGGCCTTAGGTCGTCATCTCTTCTCAACCTCGGTTTTCTGGCTTCAGAACCTAGACCTTATCTATAATCACTGCCCGGGTTTGAATATGATGCAGAAATCAGAACTCTTTCCCCATGGCAAGAAACCTTGTGGTTGGCATGTTGTCCAAAGTTCAGTGTTCTTGAAACCAGTGCGGCCCATGATGCCCCGCCCATACTTGAGGGCCACATTGGTCACAAACACACATTGTGAACCTCAGCCTGAGCCCAGTCCTCAGGTAAGGCCTCTCAGTGGCTGGATGCAGAGACAGCATATTGGGCTTGCCATGCCCCTAGGCCAGAATTTTTAACCATAGTTCGGGTTGTCCCTTCACTCTTCCCCAGGGCTCTGCTTTGGAATTCCTCTTTTGGTGGGACACCTGAGGTAACATCCCTGAAAGGAGTCGTCCCATCCCACAGATTGAAGAAAAACAATTGGGATCGGGCCAAATCCACAGAGAGCAAGATTCGTCCATGGCCCATGAGGCCTCCCCAACATTCCACGGCCATCGCTGATACAAAATCCAGAGACAAAATGCTGAGCACGCGCCTCAGACCGGCTCATTCTTCATATCCTTAAGATTTCTTCAGCTAAGAAGCTACACGGCACTCGATGGCACCCAAAATATATAGTCTAACCTTGGCACTAATACCCTGTCTCACAACCTGAGCCTGGACCTCGTGACCAACACCCAGACAGCTGACCACACACTGAGCACATCAGACCCACCATGGCCTTAGGTCATCATCTCTTCCTTACCTCAGTTTTCAGGCTTCAAACCTAGACCTTATCTCCAATCACTGCCCACGGGTCACTGTGATGCAGAAATCAGAACTCTTCCTTACCCATGGCAAGAAATCTTGTGGTTGCCATGTTCTCGAACGTTCAGTGTAGGAGAAACCAGCATTCACCCTGAGGCCCCGCCCATTCTTGAGTGCGACGAGGGCATAAACACGCATTGTGACCCTCAGCGTGAGTCCTGTTCTCTAGTACGTCCTCTCAGTGGCTGGACCATTAGATGTCATAATGGGCTTGACATGTCCCTAGGCA
>NW_026745084.1:0-2710 GCF_022355385.1 Mustela nigripes
CAGGAAAGCAGACTCTCCTGTAGTGGACTGGAAGAAAGCCCTGCCCTCATGCTCTCTTTTGGCCATTAAACTCTGCAAGCCTTCATTCTGTTGAGTTGGTTGAATGTCTTCTTTCACGGGCACACCAGAGCCCAGCAAGCTAAACCTCAGCATATTCAGCCCAGACCCCAAACACATCAAATGGCAGGAAACTATAGAGTCCCTGCAGATAACTGGCCTCTAATACAGGGGGAAAACAACAACACAACATCAAAGGGCATGCATGCCACACACACACACACACACACACCTTAGACTCTCTCAATGGCCAGCCCTTGGGCACTCCACCACTTCTTCTTCCTAAATAAATTACTCTCAGGCTAGAAAACAGAATTGGATTGGGAGTACAGAGAAGACAGAGATTTATATTCTATTCAAAGATGGAAGTATCAATTGATGCCAAGGAAAAGGAACAAAAAAATGATCATGGCCATGCAATACGAATGAAACCTCTACAACTGTCACGCCCAATGGAGGATCGAACTCTATAGCCAGGATACTCCCTGTACATAAAAAAAAAAAGAGAGAGAGAGAGAGAGAGAGAGACAGAAGACATCAGGAAGTCTTTAACCACAGATATAAAATTGATTAAAAAAAGATAAAGAGTTCATGATGAAAAGATGGGTAGCAGATTGGATGTAAAGTCAAAAAAGCTGACAGAATCTGAGGATAAAATTATTGACTTGAAAGAATAATACTGGAAAATAAGAAAGCAAATCCAAAGAGAGAAGGAAAAATGATTGAACGTGACAATGAGCTTAAGGAAAGCATCGATTCCAATGAATGGAAAGATGTGCCTATTTTATGAGAACTAGGAGCAAGAGAAAAGAAGATCGCTGAACATTTTTTTTTTTTGATAAATCACTCAGAAAATGTCCCTCTTCTGGGAGCAGAAGCAGTGATCCAGATCCAGGGGCAAAGAAGACTCCCAACCACTGAAGCAGAGCAACACAAGACATAGTATCATTCCCCAATCAAAATCTACAATGGATGAATTTTATGTACCCAAATATGCGTGGGAGAGTAGTTTGTCCATAGTCAATCACTGACTTCAAGGGAACAAGCTACATAAGCTTCAAAGCAGGTCAGAAAACTCAAGCAACACCAGCCCAAGCCAAAATCTGTGTCCCCTGAATTGCAGAAAAAGACAGAGCAGTGGTTCTTGCCTAGAACTAGGAGGTATTCAGAAGAGAAAGACTGGGTCCAGAGTGTGTCCATCAGTTCAGAGATTGCCTTCTCTCATCTCATGATCCCAGGGCCATGGCATCGACTCTGGTCTCAGGTTCCCTTCTCAGGGGCAAGTCAGGTTCTCTCTCTCAAGCTCCACCACCTCATTGTGATCTCTCTGTTTCTCTGTCAAATATGTGCATGTGCATCATTTGAAAAAAAAAAAACACAAGCAGGGTACAAGGATTCAATGGGGCCGGATGAGATTTTATTTAATTTGGAACTAGGTCCTTATGGAATGCAGCCTGGTACAGAGTACCATCCTAAAATGCCAGACCTTGGCTCTGAGCTTTTTTGTTCTTATTGTTTGTGTGTGTGTGTGTTTTGTTTTGTTTTGTTTTTGTCTTCCTGTATCTTCTCACAAACCTGTAGCTTCATAGTCTGACCTGGTGTAATGGCCCCTTGTTTATACATTGTTCCTCCTCTCCTGGATCCATTAGATTATCCCTATATTCTGCAAGAGGCACTGTTTGCTAATCACTTCATACCATTTGTTGGATGGTAATTGGAGGGTTAAGGCAGGCTTGTCCTGCCACATCTCCATGCAGCTCCCCAGAGGGTAACTGCACCACCCTGTGGGAATGCTCAAGGTTCTTCAACATTCGACATTCGAAATCTCTTCAATGTGTCCTTTTGGAGATACAAGTTGTCATCCTGAAACAGGCATGAAAGTCTTTCAGATGGCTCTAATAGGGCTATGGCTCTCTTCCAACATCCTCCATGTTTGCTCCTGTGACACCAAGTGCATGAGACCTTCTTGGACCTAAGGTCCAAGGGTGTAGAGTTTGTCTTTGGTGCTTGGTCAGTTTTGAAGTTTGGGAGGTAGTTTTAGCATGATTTTTTGAAACACTAGAAGTACTCAAGTCCTCACTGTTGAAGACTTCAGACCTGTGTTTGGCATGGTTGCAGGCGTTCCATTTAAACTTTCCTTGGGTGGCTATTTTCCTGGACAGAAGTGCCCTGATTGGATGGGAGTACCATACCCATGTGCAGGGTGCAGAGTTCTAACCCTTAGTCTTTGATTGCAGCCTGATTGTTTCTTGGTCTTTCATGGGTAAAATGGAATGCTGCATTTCTTCGGAGTCCAGAGGGCTGGTGTTGATAGTCATGACCAAACTACAAATTCGGCCATGGAGAAGGTGACAACAACTCGCTTTGAAAACTGCCTTGGTGAGAGACCCAGGCGTCTCCAGTGGTTTGGGAGAGCTTGGGATACTTTTGGCCCACACATGACTACTCCAGGCAAGTGTAATTATCAGGAGTGTTTTCTATGTCTTCAAAGCATTGTGACATCACAGAAGCTGGCTTCACTGAAGCAGCAGTCCCTGTTTCATGACATTTGAGTCCTATGGCTTTAGGTAGGAAACCCGGGGAGAAATAAAAAACATTCCTCTGAACCTAATCAAAAACTCAGGTTGTCTTTGTGTTAATGTCCCACTTTCCC
>NW_026745085.1:0-2710 GCF_022355385.1 Mustela nigripes
GATGCCAGTTTAACAGATGGCCTGTAATTGTTATGTCCACATATTTTTTATTGGATGTTATCACACACAATTTCACACAACTGCTATTCATTTAAATGCTAGGTTCATTTAAGGCATTACTTTCATATTTAAAAACATTGTTTAATAAGATTGTAAAATTGATCATTAAAATGAATCAGTTAAAATGGAAAGAATGATTAAAGCAGTTCTACTGAAACTAAAGAATAATTAATGATTAAAACTTGGGCTGTGTTCTTGAGGAGACTGAGAAACCTCTAGGTCTGTGTGCATAAGACAGGAATTGACACATGGGAAAGACAGAGTGTGCTATACACTGGAGATGTCATAATTTTTTTTAAAGATTTTATTTATTTATTTGACAGATAGAGATCACAAGTAGGCAGAGAGGCAGGCAGAGAGAGAGAGGAGGAAACAGGCTCCCTGATGAGCAGAGAGCCCAATGTGGGGCTCGATCCCAGGACCCTGAGATCATGACCTGAGCCGAACGCAGAGGCTTAACCCACTGAGCCACCCAGGTGCCCCTGGAGATGTCATATTTTAACAAGTGATCTGTCTCTAAATTTCAGTAATTCTTTGATTACTGCAAAATCCTTTTTTCTGTTTTTCTTTAATCTTGATTTTGAGTCCACTGACCTCAGTGTTCTTACTCAGAATGTCAAGAATCCCCGCCATTAAGATTGGGGTGAGGAGGGGCTTGCAGGAAGGAATACATTGGAGACGTTGAATATGAAGGAGAGATTCCAAATTCTGTCATACAACCCATGTCAATCTACCCCTGAGGATTATATTCAGTGGCATTTGAGTAGTTATCATGAAGCTAATTTTAACTGTTAATTCGTGTTTCAGAGAGCATTTTAAAGGAACATGGTGATATAGTTTGGAAGTACAGTAAGTTGAGTTCAGCCTGAATAGCAAGCATATTTCTCTTTTATAATGATGGTATCTTCGACTTATCCTTCTCTACCTCTTAATAATAATTTCAGTTATCTCCAGTCCATGGGTTTTTTTTTTTTTTCTGTTTCCAACCAAAACCTGTTCTTAGGAAAGGTTTAAATAAACTCATTCACGCCCATGTGGAAAAAACTTATATGGCTTCAAACAATGATTTCCCCAGGGGTATTTACATTTTAGCCAGAATCCACACCTTTCCGAAACAAGAATCTCTAATTATGAAATATCAGACATCAGTGAGTAAGGGAAGTCCTGCCGTGGGATCATCCTCTCGGTGGCATTCTTTGTATATTTCCTATATCCTACTCTGCCCTCCACATTTAAGAGACAAACCACTTCAATAAGGATACATGCCAGTGTGTTTTTCTTAGAGGGGCTGACAAAGAACAAAATAAATGCAAAAGAGGAGAAAAGTGGAAAGAATCTACAGAAGGAATGGAAAATCGATATCAGAATTCTTGGAGAAATGAGATACCAAGTAGCCAAGAAACAGGAGTAAAATACAGGAGAGTTATTTGAAAATGTTTTCCATCTCTCCTAAGAATTTGCTGTGTACCAGAAGATATTCTAGTGATAGTCCAACAGTATGCATCTATTTCCAGAAGATTTTGAATAAGGTACTCTGGTGATTCCATTTTCATTTTCTGCTTGGATTCAAGTTGCTATTTGCTTCTTAAGAGGGGAGCAGACCATGCTTGTCTTTGTCACATCATGGCCCCAGTACCTAACATAATGCCTGGCACAGAGTAAGTACTCAATACATATTTGTTAGATAAATGAATAAATGAATAAATGAGTGGATGGTTTAACAGCTATCAAAGAATTGTAACACATTACAATCATCTTGAAAGAAATAGTTTCCCACTATTATTTTTAAAAATATATTTCAGAATGGATTTCAGGCTTTTGTGAGGTCTCAAGCTTATTATTAATTTGGTTGTTATAAATGTTCAGAGATTTGGAAATTGTGTTATATCTATACTAACCCAGATATAGGCTGTGGTATTCCAAAATTATAAAGACATTTCGTATCTCAACTGAAAAGTCTGTAAAATTTCCACACATCATTGACCACTTTGTCATCTCTAACAGAATATAACCCCATGTCGGTTCTGTCTCTGATATGAGGAAGTGGTGATGCAACATGGGGGCTTAAGTGGGTAGGAGAAGAATCAATGAAACAAGATGGGATTGGGAGGGAGACAAACCATAAGTGACTCTTAATCTCACAAAACAAACTGAGGGTCGCTGCGGGGAGGGGGTTTGGGAGAAGGGGGTGGGGTTATGGACATTGGGGAGGGTATGTGCTTTGGTGAGTGCTGTGAAGTGTGTAAACCTGGTAATTCACAGACCTGTACCCCTGGGGATAAAAATATATGTTTATAAAAAATAAAAAATTTTTTAAAAAAAGAATATAACCCCAAGCTCAGCCCAATGTTGGCCACAGGGACCTTCCCTTTTCCCAGTTGAATTATAAACTACAGAGCACAGGGCACTAGTATATGAAAACACAGCCAGGACAATTTTTTTTATTTTGTTCATCTGACATGTGCCAGACCCAGGACTAGGATCTGTGGATAAATAGTGAGCAAGGAAATTCCCTGCTGTCAAGGATTTCAAAATTTAGAAAATGTTGAAAACTTTTAAATTCAGAAAAGAGAAGCTACCTCTTCTATTTTCAGCTGTGTACCTATAAAATTAGAGAGGTAAACTGGAGGAAATTCTGAAGTTACTTCCA
>NW_026745086.1:0-2709 GCF_022355385.1 Mustela nigripes
AACTTGAATACACATTTCTCCAATATTCAAATGTATACATTAATATATAAATGTATATATAAATATATTTTACATTATCATATATTTATATAAACATATATTTATGTAAATATATATTTACATTCTTAAATATGTATTTAAATATAAATAAAATATGAAATATATAATATATATTTAAAAATACATATAAGGTATATATAAAATATACAGGACAATAAGCACATGAAAATATGCTCAACATCACTAATCATTTGGGAAATGCAAATCAAAACCATGGTGAGATACCACCTCCCACCCACGTGGATGGCTACTATCAAAAAACCCAAAAGCAGGTGTTGACAGGATGTGAAGAGCTGGAACCTGTAAATTCCTGGTGGGCTTGGAAAATGGCGCAGCCACATTAGAAATGGTTTAGTAGCTCCTCAAAATGCTGAACACAGAGTTGCCATATGACACACCAATATCACTCCTGTGTATAGAGCCAAGAAAAAAACTATGCCCACACAAAAACTTGTGCATGAAGGTTTAGGGTTTATTCGTTATAGCAAAAAGGTGAGAACAACCCAGATGTTCATGAACTGATGAACAGATAAATAAAATGTAATCCATCCAGCCAGTGGAATATTATTCAGCCTTGAAAAGGAATAGAATTTTGATACGTGCAATGACACAGAGGAGCCTTGAAAACATTCTGCTGATTGAGAGAAGTCAGTCACAGAAGACCACGTATTGCATAATTTGATTTATCTGGAATTTTCCAGAATAGCTAAATCTACAGAGACCGAAAGTAGATTAGTGGTTGCCTAAGACTGGTGGTGATGGCTAAAGTTTTCTTTTGGGGATGATGAAAATGTGCAGGTAGTTCAGTATAGTATAGTTAACTATACTGAAAGCCATTAAATTGTCCACATTAGATGGTGAGTGGTATGGCCTGTGAATTATATCTCAATTAAGCTGTCATCAAAAAATGCAAAGAACTTCTATATTTATCAAGTAGAAAAAGAATGAACTTGATTAAAAAAATCAAAAATGGGGAAAATAAAAACAAAATAAGATGGGAGGAATAAAATCATGACTGTTTATCATTACTTTAAAGGTGTACAGATTGACTTCTTCTATTAAAGTGCCTATCGGGGGGTTACAGATCCACGCTGTTCAAGAAACATACTTAAAATGGCAAACGGGATTGAAAATGTATCAGGTGAGGAGATACCATGCAAAAGAGAAAGCCGGACTGGCAAAATTCATCACAGACAAGTTGGGTCTAAAGTTATAGGGACTAAGATGAAGAGGGACATTTTTAAAGGCAGAGATTGGAAAGAAGATGTTTAAGGTATAAGCAGGTATACATCTAACAACATAATAGCTAAAGACGCTAAAAATGCAAGAACAAGGTAAAATTTTAGCTTTTCAAATGGGAGTATCTACTAGAAGGAGGGAAAAACAAGGACACACAGAAAATAGACATCCTGGGGGACCTGGGTGGCTCAGTGGGTTAAAGTCTCTGCCTTCGGCTCAGGTCATGATCCCAGGGTCCTGGGACCGAGCCCCACATTGGACTCTCTGCTCCGTGGGGAGCCTGCTTCCTCCTCTCTCTCACTCTCTGCCTGCCTCTCTGCCTACTTGTGATCTCTGTCTGTCAAATAAATAAATAAAATCTTTAAAAAAAAAAGAAAGAAAGAAAATAGACATCCTTATTTCCCTCGGAAAACATTTCTTTCTTACACCTTAGAAAAGCCATATTTGTAAAGATTAATTGCATACTAGGCAACAAAGGAAACCTTTACAAGCCTTCCAAATTAAAGATATAAAGAACAGTTCTTTGATCACAATCCAGTAGAATCAGAATTAGATAACCTGGTAACAAAAAATTGAAACTACATACAAATTAAGAAATACAGTCTTCAATCAAAGAAGAAATCATAAGAGGACTAAAGAAAATCTTGAAAGCAATGGAAAGGAGACTATTTCATGCCAAAACTTACAGAAGACACCAGAAGTTATACTCTAGGGAGACTTTAGTGTCAAATGTCTTTAATTTCAAACATTTTTTTTGAATAAAAGAAACTACTCATTTAAATCCATCAGAATAGGGCAGCTCAATAAATCAAAAGAAAGGAAGTAATTATAATAAAGATAAATTTTTATACTAATAAAAAATACGAGGGGCAAATAAACTCAAAGTTGTTTCTATGAAAGACTAATGATATAACAATAAAAAAAACTTCTTTGACATATTAAGGATAAGAGAGGGGGAATATGGGGTGTGGGAGGAGGTGGGGAGAGAGGGAAGGGGATGGGGAAAGGGGGGTTTTAGGGAGGAGGGGACAGAGAGAGGGAGAGAGAGAATTGCAAAACAGATAAGGATTGGGAACAGAGATATAAAAGCAAATGCATAATACAAAAGAATCACTAAATTGCAAGACACTTTATACTAATCAATTTGATAACCTAGAAGAAACGATGATTTCCTAGGAAAACAAAATCATCCAAATGATTCAAGAATGGAAAATTCAGAAGATGAGTTCCAAGACCAGACAGGTTTGCAGCTGGATAACTGTCATTTTACTGTTAAATGGCAACAGGCAATTAAACAATAATAAGCCAATTCACTTGATGAAGCTGAGCACAATTTTAATACCCAAACCTGAGAGGGGGGAGAGGGGAAGCTATTAACAAATCTGGCTTAGGACAGATTAGTTAACAGAA
>NW_026745087.1:0-683 GCF_022355385.1 Mustela nigripes
ACTCATGGTCTGTAGATCAGTCCTGCCATACCTATGACCTGAAACATATGCCGAGTTTGTGTTTTCAGACAACTGTCCGAACAGCCCTGGCCTACACACCCTACAGGCTCAGGCCCCTGGAGCCAAAACTGACGACTGTGCTTGCCCTCTCCAAGGGAATTGTATGTGCCCATTCCAAAGGCCACAACCCTAATAATAGGATAAACTTCCAAAGTCCCTGAGGCCATCCCAATATTTGTGGCTTCCCAGGACAAACAGGGGCAATCTGGGCCCATCTGACCACCTACCAGCACTCAGACCCGTAGACTGATGTCCCCAGAGGTAATAAGGAACGAACAGGCCCCTTTGCACCTATCGGATCAATTGCTTTGGTTTCCAGGCATCTCTCCTCAGAGGCCTTTATTTCAATAACAGCATATGGCTGTTTCTTGACTCACCCATCAGAACAAATCTCATCTACACATGGGAAACTTGCACGATGGAGCTGTGTGAAAGCCTCTCTTTAGGAGAACCCTTCAGGGCCCCAGTGTCAACGCTTCATTCCAAGGTCTCTATAGACACAAAATCATATTAGGACACATCCACGGGAGAGTCCATTTCAAGTCAGCCTCCTCGGTGGCTCCTCCAGATCCAGCCGATCTAACCTGTCTTGTTGCTTGGAGAAAATTGGAATGCGATGTGGG
>NW_026745087.1:783-2709 GCF_022355385.1 Mustela nigripes
CACTCACCCATCAGAACAAATCTCATCTACACATGGGAAACTTGCACGATGGAGCTGTGTGAAAGCCTCTCTTTAGGAGAACCCTTCAGGGCCCCAGTGTCAACGCTTCATTCCAAGGTCTCTATAGACACAAAATCATATTAGGACACATCCACGGGAGAGTCCATTTCAAGTCAGCCTCCTCGGTGGCTCCTCCAGATCCAGCAGATCTAACCTGTCTTGTTGCTTGGAGAAAATTGGAATGCTATGTGGGCTACCCAGCCATCCATCCTTAGAAGCCTGCTCGGAATGGTTGTCCTGGAGCCAACCAATAGGTCTCAATTGTCCTGCAGAAGAATCTTTGCAGTTCGGAGCTTCTCACAACTCCCATCCTAGGAAAACCCCCATGGCCTCGTGATCCACCCCCCTTCAAGAAGGGGCCATCAGGGACAGAATGTCCAACCTGAGCGATCGTCTGATACCCGCCCTGACTACAGATGCATGAGATCTCGATTCAGGTCTCACCCAGAAACCTAGGCCTAGCTTGGGTACTCAGACTTCCATCCTCAGACTACAGGCCCACAAGCCCTCCAGTTTGGCAATGCAGACTACAATGCAGCACTCTGCCTTCCCTCCAGAAGTAAAACATTGCCCACTGGGCTTACCCAGACACCCCCAATGAGGATCCACCTGCACGGAATTTGGCTGTACCCCAAATGTATAGGATGACCTGGGCACTAATGCCCTTTCTGACACAGCTGAGCCTGGTCCTCCTGGCCCCACCCAGACAGCTGGTCGCACACTGAGCACATCGGACCCATCATGGCCTTAGGTCGTCATCAAACACACATTGTGACCCTCAGCCTGAGCCCAGTCCTCAGGTAACGCCTCTCAGTGGCTGGATGGAGAGACAGCATATTGGGCTTGCCATGCCTTTAGGCCCCAATTTTTAACCATAGTTCAGGTTGTCCCTTCACTCTTCCCCAGGGCTCTGCTTTGGAATTCCTCTTTTGGTGGGACACCTGAGGTAACAAGATGAAAGGAGTCCTCCCATCCCACAGATTGACGAAAAACAATTGGGATCGGGCCAAATCCACAGAGAGCAAGATTCGTCCATGGCCCATGAGGCCTCCCCAACATTCCACGGCCATAGTGATACAAAATCCAGAGACAAAAGCCTGACCACCCGCCTCAGGTTCGATCATTCTTCATATCCTGAAGAGTTCTTCAGATAAGAACGTACACGACACTCGAATGCACCCAAAATATATAGTCTAACCTGGGCACTAATGCACTGTCTGACAACCTGAGCCAGGACCTCGTGACCAACACCCAGACAGCTGACCGCACACTGAGCACATCAGACCCGCCATGGCGTTAGGTCAACATCTCTTCCCTACCTCAGTTTTCAGGCTTCAGAATCTAGACCATATTTCCAGTCACTGCCCAGGGGTGACTGTGATGCAGAAATCAGAACTCTTCCTTACCCATGGCAAGAAACCTTGTGGTTGGCATGCTGTCCTACGTTCAGTGTAGGAGAAAGCAGCATTCACCCTGAGGCCCCGCCCATTCTTGTGTGCGACGAGGGCATAAACACGCATTGTGACCCTCAGCGTGAGTACTCTCCTCTAGTACGTCCGCTCAGTGGCTGGACCATTAGATGTCATAATGGGCTTGACATGTCCCAAGGGCCCAATTTTTAACCAGATTTCTGGTTATCCAGTCGCCCCTCCCCAGGGCTCTACTCTGTATTCCCTCATTTGGTTTGACACCTGAGTCTGAAAATCAAAAGAAAACAAATCAACAAAAACAGAGCAACGGACTTCTTCCATCCCACAGAATGACCCCAAACTCTTTGGACGGGGCCAAACCCCCAGAGAGTAAGAGTCGTCCATTTCCCATGAAGTCACCCGGAAATTTCACGACCATGAGTGACACGATATCCAG
>NW_026745088.1:0-2708 GCF_022355385.1 Mustela nigripes
CTGTGGGTCTTTCATAGATAGATTTTATGAAGTTCAGGAATGATCCCTCTATCCCTATACTTTGACGCGTTTTAATAAAGAACGGATGCTGGATTTTGTCAAATGCTTTTTCTGCATCAATGGAGAGGACCATGTGGTTCTTCTCTCTTCTCTTATTGATTTGTTCTATCACTTTGATTGATTTGTGAATGTTGAACAATCCTTGTAACCCAGGGATGAATCCCACCTGGTCATGGTGGATAATCTTTTTTTAAAATATTTTATTTATTTATTTGACAAAGAGAGAGATCACAAGTAGGCAGAGAGAGAGAGAGGAGGGAGCAGGCTCCCCGCTGAGCAGAGAGCCCGATGTGGGACTCGATCCCAGGACCCCGAGATCATGACCTGAGCTGAAGGCAGTGGCTTAAACCACTGAGCCACCCAGGCACCCAATGGTGGATAATCTTTTTAATGTGCTTTGGATCCTATTTGCTAGGATATTGTTAAGAATCTTAGCATCCAGGGGTGCCTGGGTGGCTCAATGGGTTAAAGCCTCTGCCTTTGGCTCAGGCCATGATCCCAGGGTCCTGGGATCGAGCCCCGCATCGGGCTCTCTGCTCAGTGGGGAGACTGCTTCCTCCTCTCTCTCTGCCTGCCTCTATGCCTCCTTGTGATTTCTGTCTGTCAAATAAATAAATAAATCTTTTAAAAAAAGAATCTTAGCATCCATATTCATCAGTGATATTGGTCTGAAATTCTCCTATTTGGTGTGGTCTTTGCCTGGTATGAGGATCAGGGTAATGCTGGCTTCATAAAAAGAGTCTGGAAGTTTTCCTTCTGCTTCCATTTTTTGAAACAGCTTCAGGAGAATAGGTGTTCTTTGTTCTTTGAAAGTTTGGTAGAATTCCCAAGGGAATCCATCAGGTCCTGGGCTCTTGTTTTTTGGGAGGTTTTGGATTACTGCTTCAATCTCCTCACTAGATACTGGTCTATTCAGGTTGTCAATTTATTCCTGGTGCACTTTGGGGAGTTTACAGGGCGGGAAAAGCCGCCGTTCATCTAGCATCGTTCTGGAAGCCAGAGCCCATGCCCAGTGCCGACGAGGCCCAGGGCCCAAACTGCCGTGAGTACCGGTCACCCCGAAACCGCATCCACCCAGGCAGAAGACGGCAGCACTCTCCACAGGGTGTGTGGAGGCTCGAGGAACGTGCCGGGCCCTTTCCTGGGAGCGAGAAACGGGTCTGCTGGGAGAGTAGCCCCTCCAACAACGCTGTTGAGGAAAGGTACCTCCACAAACTTGCTCCTG
Organism: Mustela nigripes; assembly: GCF_022355385.1. NCBI lineage: Eukaryota > Metazoa > Chordata > Mammalia > Carnivora > Mustelidae > Mustela > Mustela nigripes. The sequence continues at coordinate 1,286 of NW_026745088.1, forward strand.
CCAGAGAACACAGATGCCTTCGGGAGCATGTGTGAGGCAAAAGGGAGCAGTGCAGCCATCTCACCTGGGAGGCTGGTGCGCGCGGCCTGCGCCATCCACGAGAACCCTGTTCTAGGTAGACAGACGTGATTTCCAAACCTACTTGAAGAAGCCTCAGCCAAAGGGCCCTACGGACGAGCGCTCAGACACAATCTCGAGTTAGGTTTTGGACCTCGGTTATGGCAGGCCTGAATTACAGACTGAGGGGAACTCTACTGGATATGACAGAAGGGTGAGTGTGTGGCGGTCACTCAGGATTTTGTTTCTGGATTTTGTGTCAAGGATGGCCGAGGAATGTAGAGGTAGTAGCCTCAAGGGAAATGGACAATTCTCCCTCTCTTGGGATTTGGCCCGGCTCCCAAACTTTTGGGGTCATTGTGTGGGAAGGCAAAAGTCCTGTTTTCTGTCTCAGGAGTCCCTCCAAAAAAGGGATTCCAGATCAGAGTTTCAGGTACAGCGACCGGAAAGCAAGCTATCTTGCCATGGAGAAGGAAAAGTTCTGTTTAGTGCATCAGGTTCCCCCATATGCAGGGATTTGAGAGAAGGTGTAGGGACAGATGGCTAAAACCCTAGGTTGGGAAGAGATGATGGCTGAGGGCCTGGCGTGTTCGATCTGCAGCATATGCTGCTAGCAATCTGGGCGTGTGATGGGAGGTCTGGGCTCAGCCTGTGTCAGATAGAGCCTTAGTGCACAGGACAGCCTAGAAAATTGGGGTGCGTTCGTGGGCCGAGCAGGTTGATCCTCTTTTAGGGTTTCTGGGCAGGCCCATAGTGCACTTTTTTTTTTTTCCTGGTGCGCAGGAAGAGTGCTGAGTTGTGGCTCCAGAATTCCCAATCTGGAGGCCTTTGGGGCCAGGAATATGAGGACGGAATTCCAGAAAACACAAGCTAAGGGTATGTTTCGGGTCGAGGGCATGGCAGGCCCACTCGGCAGAGTCTGAATTGAGATCCCAGGCCTCTGAAGTAAGGGGAAGGATCAGACGTTGGCTCAGGCTGGAGTTTGTGTCCAAGATGGCACTTTAATGAACAGGGGGCCTCATGAGGCCATGGAGGTTTGCCTACTCTGGGGGATATGAGCTGCTCCAAACTGCAACATTTCCTTCAGTGGGACAGGCGAGTCCTCTTGCATGGCTCAAGGACGCACTATACAGAAAGACTTGAAAACAGGGTTCTAAGGATGTATTTTCATTGGCTCATATTTCCATTGGCTCCTAAGGACAAGGGAGATTCGATCTGCTCACTATGGGCAGAGCTACCGAGGGGGCTGAGTTGAAATGGACTCTCATGAGGTTGGGTCATAATGTGGGTTTGTGTCCATGGAAACCTTGGAATGTGGTGGTGGCTCAGGGGCCCTGCAGGATTCTCCTACCCAGAGGGTTTTACA
>NW_026745089.1:0-2708 GCF_022355385.1 Mustela nigripes
TGGGGTGCCTGGATACGTGGGTTCCAATTCAGTTGGGCTCTGTCGTCAAGGAGGTGAGTTCAAAACTGCCTGGGGGCTCCTTACCGAACTTCCTGCTCCACCAGAGCTCCATGAGCCGGCAGTCCCCAAGCTGCTCAAGGCTCACACTCCACTCAATGCAGCGCCCATCCAGTGACCCACAGACAGCCTCCCCCCAGCCCTTGGGAGGCCTGGGTGCAGCTGTTGTCCCCGCTGGAGGGAACTGAGCGGGGTTTAGACCAGCTTAGTGTTAGGGTTATGTTTAAGAATGAGTTAGGTTCAGGGTTAGGGTAAGACGTCTTTGGGGTCAGGGTTAGCAAAAGGTTTAGGGTGGGGTCAGGGTTAGGTTTAGGCTCAAGGTTAGGTTTAGGGTCAGGATCACAGTATGTTCAGGGTTAGTGTTACGGTCAGAGTCATGTTCAGGGTCAGTGTTAGGCTGATGGTTAGGTTTAGGGTCAGGTTCAGAGTCATGGTCAGTTTTAGGGTCAGGTTCAAGTTTTGGTTTGGGGGCAAGGTCATGTCAGGTCAGGGTTAGGTTTGGGACTGGTTTAGTGTCAGGGTAAGGGTCAGGGTCAGGGTTAGGTTCATGGTTATGGTAAGGTCAGCTTTATGTTTAGGTTCTGTTTTATGAGTATGTTCAGGATCAGGGTTAGCTTTACGGTTACTAATCTTTTCAGGATCACGGATTGGGTCAGAGTTAGGTTTACAGTCATGGTTAGGGTCAGTGTTAAGTTCAAGGCCAGGGTCAGTTTTAAGGTTAAGTTCTGACGTAGGCAATGTTCAGAGTTAGGGTTATGATCAGGTTCAGTGAGAGGGTCTGGATAATTGTTAAACTGGGGTTAGGGTTAGGGTTAGAAGTAGGTTGAGGGTTAGGATTAGACCGGGTTAGGGTCAGTGTCAGGGATAACGTTAGGGGTTAGTTTTAGGGTTAGGTTCAGCGTTAGGTTTCGGGTCAGGGCCCGTGTTAGTGTCAGGGTCAGTGTTACCTTTAGGGTTAGAGTTAAGTTCAGGCTCACATTCAGTGTCAGTGTTAGTGTTAGGGTCAGGGTTAGATCAGCATCAGGGTTAGGATTAGGGTCAGGGTCTGGTTCGTGGTTAGGTATTAGTCATATTTACGGTAATGTCAGAGTTAGGTTTAGGTTCAGGGTCCACATCAGGGTCCTTGCCAGGCTTAGGTTTTTTATTGTGTTCAGGTAAGGATCACAGTCATGGTCAGGGTTAGAGTCAGGGTCAGGGCTTGGGTTAGGGTTTGGGGCAGGCTCACAGTCAGTGTCAGGGTCCGGGTTAGTGGTTACTGTTAGGGTTAGCCCTGCTCCTGAGTCATGGGCCCATCCATTCAGGGTCTCAGGATAAACCCTGGGCAGAAGGGTGTAGACCCTACAACTGATCCCACTTAAGCAGCCTTAAACTGGGGTGTGAACATGACTTACCCACCAGACATCTAACCCCTCATCAGCTCATCCTGCTTGGGGCATCTCCACCCATGATGGCATGGCCAGGTCCTCTTTACACACAGACACACAGACACCCAGAGGCACACAGACACACACACACACGCAGAGACAGGGAAGAGACCTAGGGCTACACCCATAGATCGGAAGGTGTGGGACTCTCTGACTCTGAGCCCACTGGTTTCACCTTTTGATTTTATTAGCCAACGGGCCTGAGGCGTTGGGGAAACCTGATATGACCTGCTAGGGAGGGGACGTGTCTTGCGGGCAAGCTCACTTCTCCCTGTATCCTCTGGGCTTCAGTACAGTAGAAGAACATGTCGCTTCCTTTAGGATGTGCCTAGAAATGTTCTGCACAGGGGGTTTTCTCTGTTATGGGGTGCTGTTATACGTGTGTTCCAATTGCAATGGGCTCTGCCGTCAGGGAAGTGAGGTCACCACTGCCTTGGGGCTCCTTACCGAACTTCCTACTCCACCAGAGCTCCCTGAGCCGCCGTTCCCCAAGCTGCTCAAGGCTCACACTCCACTCAATGCAGTGCCCATCCAGTGACCCCATACAGCCTCCTCCCAGACCCTGGGAGTCCTGGGTGCAGCTGTTGACCCGCTGGAGGGAACAGAGCTGGGTTTAGACAAGCTTAGTGTTAGGGTCAGGGCTAAGAAAGACGTAGGGTCAGGGTTAGTGTTAGATGTCTTTGGGGTCAGGGTTAGCGTAAGGCTTAGGGTAGGGGTCAGGGTTAGGGTTAGGTTCATGGTTAGGTTTAGGGTCAGGATCACAGTAGGGTCAGGGTTAGCGTTACGGTCACAGTCAGGATCAGGTTCAGTGTTAGGCTGATGGTTAGGTTTAGGTCCAGGCAGGGTCATGGTCAGATTTAGGGTCAGGGTCAAGTTTTGGTGTGGGGGCAAGTTTCATGTCAGGGTCAGGGTTAGTTTTAGGACAGGTTTAGTGTCAGGGTTAGAGTCAGGGTCAGGGTTAGGTTCATGGTTATGGTAAGGTCAGCTTTATGTTTAGGTTCTGTTTCATGAGTAGGTTCAGGATCAGGTTTAGCTTTAGGGTTACGATTCTGTTCAGGATCACGGATTGGGTCAGAGTTAGGTTTACAGTCAGGGTTAGGGTCAGTATCAAGGTCAAGGCCAGGGTCAGGTACGGACGGGCCTTGTGCCAATTGTACCAGTTGTACAACTGACTGTATAATGGCTGAAACTGAGAAACCGGGGTGAAAGTATCAAGAGGTTCTAAGG
>NW_026745090.1:0-2707 GCF_022355385.1 Mustela nigripes
TGGACAGAGGACATGAACAGACATTTCTGCCAAGAAGACATCCAGATGGCCAACAGACACATGAAAAAGTGCTCCATATCACTCGGCATCAGGGAAATACAAATCAAAACCACCTCACACCAGTCAGAATGGCCAAAATAAACAAGTCAGGTAATGACAGATGCAGGTGAGGATGCGGAGAAAGGGGAACCCTCCTACACTGTTGGTGGGAATGCAAGCTGGTGCAGCCACTGTGGAAAACAGCATGGAGGTTCCTCAAAATGTTGAAAATAGAACTGCCCTATGACCCAGCAATTGCACTATTCTGTATTTACCCTAAAGATACAAACGTAGTGATCCAAAGGGGCACATGCACCCTAATGTTTATAGCAGCAATGTCCACAATGTCCACAATGTCCACAATAGCCAAGCTATGGAAAGAACCTAGATGTCCATCAACAGATGAATCGATAAAGAAGAGGTTATATATATACACAATGGAATACTATGCAGCCATCAAAAGAAATGAAATCTTGCCATTTGCGACAACATGGATGGAACTAGAGTGTATCATGCTTAGTGAAATAAGTCAAGCAGAGAAAGACAACTATCATATGATCTCCTTGATATGAGGAAGTGGTGATGCAAAATGGGGGCTTAAGTGGGTAGGAGAAGAATAAATGAAAGAAGATGGGATTGGGAGGGAGACAAACCATAAGTGACTCTTAATCTCAAAAAACAAAGTGAGGGTTGCTGGGGGGAGGGGTTTTGGGAAAAGGGGTTGGGGTTATGGACATTGTGGAGGGTATGTGCTTTGGTGAGTGCTGTGAAGTGTGTAAAGTTGGTTATTCACAGACCTGTACCCCTTGGGATAAAAATATATGTTTATAAAAAATAAAAAATAATGAAAAAAAAAAAAAGAGTGAAATCAGCCATGAAGAGAAAACAAGAAGTATGCAGACTCTGGGATTCATGAAATGGTTATGCAATGCAGAGGTTTGCAGATGGCAATGTAATGGTCATAGGACATGGCAGTCAGAAGGTAAAATTCAGTGACTCCCAACAGAATAAAAACAAAAACAAAAACAAAACAAATCAAAACAAAACAAAAACAACTGAGCCATACAGTCATTAAAAGAAATGGTTTTATCTCCTGTAATCAGGGTGCCCAGGAACTTGGGTATGCTGACAGTTGTGAATGAAACCTCTGGCAAGGAGAAATTTCTGAGGAAGAAATACATGGGAGTATGGAGGTGGGAATCCAGCAAGGTAAGGGTGATAATGGTCAGGTTCCCAGTGATGCTGAGCATGTAGGTGATGAACAGAAAGACAAAGATCACCCCCTAAAGCTGTGGGTCATCTGACAATTCCAGGAGGATAAACTGTTTATCCTGTGTGGTTTTTCTTTTTTTTTTTCTTCTTCTTCTTTTGTGTAGAGAAGAAAACACAAACAGAAGGATTAGAGAAAGGGGATTGCATGTGGGAAGCCGCTGGAATTTGTCTCTGGAAGCAAACTAATTTAATTTAGTTTAGTTTAATTAATTTAATGTAAGAGAACTTTAAGACAACTTAATAAAAGTGGGTGACATGTTTTAAAGTAAGTTTTTACCATCAGCCACACTCTGTGTTTAACATAGAATGATTTTTCAAAATCCTTTATTTCACAGATTGGGAATTGATTTTAAAAAGATTTTAAAAAATCTTATCCCCATTATATACCCTACATGAGAAGAACAGGAATTTAACCTAGGTTTCTCTGAATATTTGATAACTGGAATAGAAATGCTCCCTGTTGACTCTTCAAAATAATTTTCTGAAGGATTCCCTTCCCATTGAGAAAATCTTTGTTTTCTTCCAACCACATTGTCTTGTTTCCTCATTTCTGTCACCTAATTCCCTATATTATTACTTAGTAGTATAACATAGAAAAGACAGTATGTTTGGAGGGAAGTCACTCAAATGAGGATGTGACCAAAATTTGAAAGTCAGTGAAGTTCAATTTTTAACACTGTGACAAAATTCCCAAGTTTTCACTCTGGTTTACATTTTTCTTTTCCAACCTCCTATTCCTCTTCTGAAGCCACAGTTAATGAATTCTTTGACATGATGTCCTTGGACTTTGGACAGCACAGAGTTGACAGAAGGCATGGTAGAAATTTAGGTTAATCTACAGATTCATGAGCTAAAGAAACAATGTATTTATATATAAAATTATTTTATAGAACATTTTTTCCTTCAGAGTTTCTTCTATCTAAATGTTGTTGGTATTATTCTTTATATATGAATTCTGCTTTCTATCCCATATTATAATTTTATATTTTTCCTTTTATCTACAAGAGTATTCAGTTATAAAGTTTTATTATGGCAACACCTTGGAGTATAGGATAAGACAGTACATGACATCCCTTTATATTCTTTTCCTGAATAATAATAACTTTATTAATACAATGCATTTTGAAGTGAAGCTAAATTTTTCTCAATTTATCAAACCAGTCCGTTATCATATCCCTCATTCTGTGCATTCTCACTAAATAGTAAAGTGTCAATTCAGAGTTATGAAAGACATTTTGCAAATAGGATATTTAGTTTCAAGGTGTAGAATTATTGATTACTGGTATATAATAATGCATCATAATACCGTGAAGTTTCTTGCTCTTTTTTTTCCGTTATATGCCTGAGTTCTCTTTTCACTCACTTCACACTGTTTAGCAAAAAAAATGTTGCTGTT
>NW_026745091.1:0-2707 GCF_022355385.1 Mustela nigripes
TTGGACATTGGGGAGGGTATGTGCTTTGGTGAGTGCTGTGAAGTGTGTAAACCTGGTGATTCACAGACCTGTACCCCTGGGGATAAAAATATATGTTTATAAAAAATAAAAAATTATATAAAAAAAAGATAAATGACTCTATACTCAAATGACCTTTATTTATGTATTTGTATGTTTGTTTGTTTGTTTATTTATTTATTTATTTATTTATTCATCCTGAGCATTCAGGAAGGGGGAAGGAGGAGGAAAAAACTACATTGCAAGCCATGAAGTGGTAGGTAGCTCTTGTGTCTCCTAAATTAAGTAATCTCTAGGGTGCCTGGGTGGCTCAGGCAGTTAAGCATCTACCTTCAGCTCAGGTCATGAACCTAGAGTCTTGGGATCACGTCCGACATTGGACTCCCTACAACAGGGAGTCTGTTTCTCCCTCTGCCCCTCCCCTACTGCTTCTGTATGTTCACTTGCTCCTTCTCTCTAGCTTGCAAAAATAAATAAATAGAATTTTTTTTAAAGATTTTATTTATTCATTTGACAGACAGCGATCACAAGTAGGCAGAGAGGCAGGCAGAGAGAGAGGAGGAAGCAGGCTCTGCACTGAGCAGAGAGTCCGATGCGGGGCTTGATCCCAGGACCCTGGGATCATGACCTGAGCCGAAGGCAGAGACTTAACCCATTGAGCCACTCAGGCGCCCCATAAATAGAATCTTAAAAAAAAAAAAAATCTCTTAAACATTAGAGTCTCTAGAAGAGGAGAGAAGAGAAGGGGCCAAGAAACTTTATATTTTTCCTTACTTAAAGGGACGATAGTCTGAGATGCCTGGGTAGCTCAATCTAGTAAGCATCTGTCTTCAGCTCAGGTCATGATCTCAACGTTCTGGGATTGAACCCTGCATCAGGGTCTCTGCTCAGCAGAACACCTGCTTCTCCCTCCCTCTGCCCTTCACCTCTGCTCATGCCCTCATTCACATTCTCTCTCTCAAATAAACAAAATACTAAAAGAAAAAAGACCATAGTTTGTTGAGGAATTTTAGACATGATGATTTAGGGTTGCAGAGGGTTCTGAAGAGTTAGAAGAAACACGTAATAGAATTCAGAGTATCAAAATGTAAGGGGAATTGCTATTATGGGTGGGTGTGTTTCCAGATTGTCCTTTCATTGTGGTATTTTTCTGTCCTTGCAACCATTATATTTACATCATTGAGTAAGTATTAGTACGGGGTAGGATAAGTGTCCAGGGCATGTATTCCTCTAACAGTTTTTCTTTGCTCTTTTGCTTCTTTTCCCAATTTAAAAAAATAAATTAATGTTCAAGTAAAAAAAAAAAAAAGAATTCAGAGTATCAGAACAGCTCATCTATTGTTCTTAGTGATATTGTTATTAAAACACTGAAAATAATGTGTTTCCATTAAAGATCAGAGCTGGGTTAGGACAATATGAGCCCACTTAAGTGATTATTCATTATCATTCCATTTTTTCTTATTCCTGTATTTGCCTTACTTAAGAACAACATAATAAAATGGTAAATATTTGTTTCATTCCTACTAATATTTAGCACATATAGCATTATTTAATTTTTAAGATGCTACTAAATATGTATCACTGTATCCAATTTACCTAAATACACACACCCACAAACACACAAGCACACATCTTTACACAATCATTGCGAAAAACAAAGCAAATTACCAGCTTTAGTAGTGTTTAGTAGGCAGGCTGTCCATTTAAATAAGATGCTTCACTTCCTGTCTCCTCTCCTCCAATCCCATCTCACCAGAGAAACCCTCGTTCACATCCTTATTCCAGCTTGGTATCCCTTGAACCTCAGATCAGACCATTCTGAATTGTAATAGGCTAGAGAATGCGTCAAACCTCTGAGATGTATTTTCAGTATCAATAGCCCCGGGAACACTGATAAACATTTCTGTTCCTTTAGAGGGTTAAATCTAGCAGTAACTTTGGCAAATGTAAGCAGAATAGGGACCCTGCCAGGCAGTATAATGTAACAAATGCCGCATAACTGAAGTGATAATTTCTGTAAATATCTGTCATAACTGGAGTTTAAAATTTTTCTATGAGATGCTTACCCTTTTCCATTAAGGTTGTTATTTTTAAAATTTATTTTTTAACTTTTTCCAGCTTCACTTAGGTATGATTCACAAGTAAACACTGTATATGTTTAAGGTGTACAACTCAATAGTTTGATATACGTACATATTGTAAAATGATTCTCCCAGTCACGGTAACTAGCCTACTCGACACCTCACAGTTACCCTTTTTGTGTGTGGTAAAAACACTAATGATTCACAAATGATTCACTCTCTTAGCAAATTTCAAGTATACAGTACATTAACTATTGTCTCCATGCTGTACATTAGATCATGGAAAATTGGTTTATCCGTGTCTGGTTTATTTTATTTATTTTTTATATATATATATATATATATAGTGTATTATTGTAATATAAATACTATAAATATATATATATATTTATTAATTATATATTTATATATTATTGTAATATAAATACTATAAATATTAATATAAATATATTAATTATATATTTATATATAGCATATATATTTATATATTTATATATAGAATATATAGTGTATTCATGTAATATAATATATGTCATATGTTATATATTATAGAATATATAGCATATGACATATAATATATAACATATGACATATATTATATTACATGA
>NW_026745092.1:0-2707 GCF_022355385.1 Mustela nigripes
TCAACGACACTGAACCTTGGACAACATGCCAACCACAAGGTTTATTTGACATGGGTAAAGAGTTCTGATTACTGCATCATTTTCAAATCCGGGCCGTGATTTGAGATAAGGTCTAGGTTCTGAAGCCTGAAAACCGAGGTTGAGTAGAGATGACGACCTTAGGCCATGGCGGATCCGATGTGCTCGGTGTGCGGCCAGCTGTCTGCGTGGGGCCAGGAGATCCAGACTCAGGCTGTGTCAGAAAGGGCTTAGTGCCCAGGTCAGCCTATATATTTGGGGAACAGCCGAATGGCGTGCAGGTTGATCCTCATTTGGGGTTTCTGGGTAGCCCCAGAGGGCAATGTTTTTCTTCTGGAGGGCTGGCAGAGTGCTGCATTGTAGTCTGGATTGCCAAACTGGAGGGCTTGTGGGCCAGTAGTCTGAGGACGGAAGTCTGAGAACCCAAGCTAGGCCTAGGATTCTGGGTGAGGTTATGGCAGGCACAATCTACATACCTGAATCGAGATCAGGTGTATCTGAAGTCGGGTCGAGGATCAGACGATCGCTCAGGTTGGACATTCTGTCCCTGGTGGCCCCTTCTTGAAGGGGGGGTGGATCATGAGGCCATTGGGATTTTCTCACGATGGAGTTGTGAGAAGCTCCCAACTGCAAAGATTCTTCTGCAGGACATTTTAGACCTCTTGGTTGGCTCCAGGACAATGATTACGAGCAGGGTTCTAAGGATGGATGGCAGGGTATCCAACCTCGCATTCCAATTGTCTCCACGCAACAAGACAGGTTAGATCTGCTGGATCTGGGGGAGCAACCGAGGAGGCTGAGTTGAAATGGACTCTCCAGTGGATGTGTCCTAATATGATTTTGACTATGGAGACTTTGGAATGAAGCGGTGGCACTGGGGCCCTGAAGGGTTCTCCTAAAGAGAGGCTTTCACACAGCTCCATCGTGCAAGTTTCCCATGTGTAGATGAGATTTGTTCTGATGGCGGAGCCAAGAAAGAGCCATATGCTGTTATTGAAATCCAGGCCTCTGAGGAGAGATGCCTCGAAACCAAAGCAATGGATCCGATAGGTGCCAAGGGGCCTGTTCGTTCCCTATTACCTCTGGGGATATCAGTCTACGGGTCTGAGTGCAGGTACGTGCTCAGATGGGCTCAGATTGCCCCTGTTTGTCCTGGGAAGACACAACTATTGGGAAGGCCTCAGGAATTTTGGGGGTTTATCCTATTAGTAGGGTTGTGGCCATTGTAATGGGCCCATACAATTCCCTTGGAGAGGGCAATCACAGTCGTCAGGTTTGGCTCCAGGGCCTGAGCCTGTCAGGTGTGTAGGCCAGAGCTGTTGGGACAGTGTCTGAAAACACAAACTCGGCTTATGTTTCGGGTCATAGGTATGGCAGGACAGATCTAAAGTCCATTTTCAGAACTCTTCGGGATATGAAAAAAGGGCGAGTGTGAGGCTCTTGCTCACTTGTTTGTCTCTAGATATCATGTCACTCATGGTCGTGAAATTTCCGGGTGACTTCATGGGAAATGGACGAGTCTTACTCTCTGGGGGTTTGGCCGCGTCCAAGGAGTTTGGGGTCACTCCATGGGATGGCAGAAATCGTTGCTCTGTTGTTGTTGATTTGTTTTCTTTTGTTTTTCAACCTCAGGTGTCCCACCAAAAGAGGGATTCCAGAGTGGAGCCCTGGGGAGTGGTGACTGGACAACCAGAACTCTGGTGAAAAATTGGTGCCTAGGGTCATGTCAGCCCATTATGACATCTAATGGTCCAGCCACTGAGAGGATGTACTAGAGGACAGGAATCACGCTTAGGGTCACAATGCCTATTTATGCCCTCGTCGCACTCAAAAATGGGCGGGACCTCAGGGTGAATGCTGGTTTCTCCTACACTGAACGTAGGACAACATGGCAACCACAAGGTTTCTTGCCATGGGTAAGCAGGAGTTCTGATTTCTGCATCACAGTCACCCCTGGGCAGTGATTGGAGATAAGGTCTAGGTTTTGAAGCCTGAAAACTGAAGTAGGAAAGAGATGATGACCTAAGGCCATGGTGGGTCTGATGTGCTCAGTGTGCGGTCAGGTGTCTTGGTGTTGCTCAGGAGGTCCCGGCTCAGGTTGTGTCAGAAAGTGCATTACTGCCCAGGTTAGACTATATTATTTGGGGACATTCGAGTGCCGTGTAGGTTTATTGTCATTTAATGTGCCCGGGCAGCTCATTAGGCAATATATTTTTTCTAGAGGGCAGGCACAGTGCTGCAATGATGGTTCGCAATTGCCTTCTGCGGGACAATTGAGACCTGTTGGACAGCTCCAGGACATCCCATATGGATGAGTCCAGACCAACGTTCCAGGAAGGATTCCTGGGAAGCCCGCCTCGCATTCCAATTGTCTCCTAATGACAAGACAGTTTAGATCTGATGGCTCTGCGAGAGCAACCGGGTGGCTGAGTTGAAATGGACTTTCCTGAGGATGGGTCTAATGTGTGTTTGTGTCCATGAGGGCCTTGGAATGGGGCGGTGGCACCGGGACCCTGAAGTATTCTCCTAAGCTTTTGACATAGCTCCCATGCACAAGTTTCCTTGTGGAGACGAGGTTTTTTCTGATGGGTGCCTCAGGAAAACACCAATGCTGGTATTGGAATCCAGGGTTTTGAGGAGACATGCCTGTAAACCAAAGCAATGGATCCGATTTTGGCCTAGGGTCCTT
>NW_026745093.1:0-2707 GCF_022355385.1 Mustela nigripes
TTTGCATTTGTTCCCCAAACCATTTTAACCACTCTCTCTCCAGACCTCTCCCACACCTCTCCCAGATCCAACCCTGGAACCCCCTTACCTGTTTTACTTTTCTGCATAGTACTTGTACAAACTATTAAAATTTCACATACTTATTCTTGCATTGTCTGTGTCCCTCACTAGAAACAAGACTAAATGCAGAGATTTTTATTTTGTTTGTTCACATCAGTGCCTTGAATAGCATGTGTATCTAATAGGTGCTTACTGCATATTCACCAATTTGAACAAATACGTGACTTTCTTGCTCTAAACTCATTCTCTCCTTTACAGGTGGTGTCCCACTTGGTCCTTTGTGACATTTGACACTTGTTTCCTTGTGTTCCATGATCACATGCACTCCTGGGTGGCCTCCTATTTTCAGACCACTTCTTATTTCCTTTCATCAGCTTCTTTTCTTCTTCATACTCTTAAATCTTGGTCCTCCTGGTATTGCCCTTGCTACTTTACTCTTTTCACTCTCCACACTTTTCCAGAGAGCTTTTCCCACTCTCAGGGCTTCAACCACCACCCAGAAGATGGAAATTCTCAAGCGTGTGTTTCCAGTTCTTGGCTGTACTCCTACCTCCAGAATGGTCATCCCATCTGGGTGCCAACACATCCATTTTTCTCCCCAAACTGCTCTACCACCCAACCTACTCCTCCTTTCAGGTCAGAAATGTAGGAATGACTGAACTTCTTTCCTTCTCCAGGTTCTTGCATCCAGAGGTCATCAAAAACTATATCAATGTTGTCCCTGCTTGTTCGAGCTCTATTGCACTGCCTTATAATTTCTTTTAAATTATAAAAATATTTGTACCATTTCATTAATTTCATAAATGTCTCCTACCTCTGGCTTGCCCTCCTCTAATTCATGTGACACATGGCAGCCAGAACTTTCTTTTTAAAATGCAAATCTGACCATGACACTCCCCTTAGGGAGTCGTCTCTAGTGACTTCTGTCTGAAGAAATCACCCAAGCTTCTTAGCATGGTCTGGAAGACCCTTCAAGACCTGGCACAGATTTCCTACATTCCCCCAAATATGCTCTACGTTGTGTGCAGTTTCTTAAAGAAGCCACAACTCTCATTTCCTAGACTTTGCAATGCTATTCTTGATGCATAGATGACTTTCCGTACTTTGTCCATCTGGTAAACACCTACTTAGGTCCTCCCTGATACTCCTTGGCAGAGATTCCCAGGAACTTCCCCTGTGCCACTAACCCTCCTCCCCACCCCCACCCCCTGCCCCAGAGCTCTGATAACATAGTGGGATTTGTTTCTCACCTGTTCGTCTTCCTCAAGAAAATCGACTATTACCCGAGAGCTCAGATTAGTGGTTGGCTCACAGATTTCGCTCAAATTTATTAAATTGAACAAAAAGAATACTCATCATCATCTCACATTTAGCATGATATTCTTAAATTCGCATATTCTCGAAACACTCTCTGGATGGTCCAGAGTTGGGTGCTTGTTACTAAATGAAGAAAGAAGGGAGCCATCTGTGTGCACTGCAGAGAACAACCTATGGGCCAGGAGCCCGAGTTCTGTCTTGGCTCCGGGGGGACTTTGCAGAGTAGCTAATGGGTCAGGCTTCAGTTTCCTCAGCTATGAAAGGAGGAGAGGAATGACTTGAATTCAAACAAGAGATGTAAGTGTAACTAAAGTAACAGCCACAGCTCTGCTATAACAACCCAGCTTTACCATTTCAAACTCAGTTCTGTGTATTTCATGCTTTTGTGTTACAGTTACAGTTCTGTGTCTTCATTTTATGTCTATCAGAGTAACAGATGGTCATTTTAGATTGCAAACCCCATAAGGAAGAAAGGCCTTATAATCCTCTGTGTATGGTTGGACAGAGTATCTGGGGCTTCATGTATGTTGGCTGAGGCAACTTGAACAGAATTCAGAACAACTTCAGAGCAGGATCAGAAATGGCAAGATTACAAACAGATTTGCTCTTATCTTACTTATAAGTAAAGAGGAAAAAATGTTTTGCTTCTGGTAAATAGGAAGGCACCCGTTTATCTAAAGAAATAAGAAAGGAAAGTGATAGCATGATTTGCTAAATCCCAATCATTTTACTAAAATAGGGGCTGAAAAATAGAAAAATCTGCCTGGCTGCCTTTGTGATGTTTGGTTATGCTTAGAGTAGGCACTCCGTAAGTACCAGTTAAATGAATGTTGAGTGACTCCAGTTATGCCACTGGGCAGAGTTTTAATTAGCTCTTAGGAGCAGTTAGGAGCATATCCCTGAATACTGTCTCGCTTGAGACAGCTACAAGATATGTGTGGTGTTGGCATTGTTGTTAGTGCAGGAGGAGGAAGGTCAATCTTGAATAAATATCTTGGGGATTTCTGGGAAGATGGTGGAGTAGGAGTGTTACTGGTGGGACAGCCTGCATTTTGCGTGAATGAAGGTCTCAGTCCTTGGATTCCCTGTGGAAAGATCTACATGGGGATCCATGCTCCCATAAAGACAGCCAGAAGGAAGTAGCAGGCACGAAACAGTTTATTAAGGCAAAAGGATACTCTCAAGGTGGGAGGATGGGCAGGTTCCTCCCAGGTTTGGAACAGGCTCTAGGTTGTTTGGGGATTGGATATTTGTTGTGTCTCTTTGGGCTGGGCGGAGCTGTGACCATACAGTGGGGTAGTCTCTAAAGGTGCTTCCAGTCATCTGGGGG
>NW_026745094.1:0-2707 GCF_022355385.1 Mustela nigripes
AATCTAGGTTCTTTCCATAGTTTGGCTATTGTGGACATTGCTGCTATAAACATTCAAGTGCACATGCCCCTTCGGATCACTACATTTATATCTTTAGGGTAAATACCCAGTGGTGCAATTGCTGGGTCATAGGGTAGCTCTATTTTCAACTTTTTGAGGAACCTCCATGCTGTTTTCCAGAGCGGTTGCACCAGCTTGCATTCCCACCAACAGTGTAGGAGGGTTCCCCTTTCTCCGCATCCTCGCCAGCATCTGTCATTTCCTGACTTGTTAATTTTAGCCATGCTGACTGGTGTGAGGTGATATCTCATTGTGGTTTTGATTAGTATTTCTCTGATGCCAAGTGATGTGGAGCATTTTTTCTTGTGTCTGTTGGCCATCTGATGTCTTCTTTGCAGAAGTGTGTGTTTATGTCCTCTGCTCACTTCTTAATTGGATTATTTGTTCTTTGGGTATTGAGTTTGATAAGCTCTTTATAGATTTTGGACACTAGCCCTTTATCTGATATGTCCTTTGCAAATATCTTCTCCCATTCTGTCAGTTGTCTTTTGGTTTTGTTAACTGTTTCCTTTATATGCAAAAGCTTTTGATCTTGATGTATTCTAGAATTCTAATGTACATATTCTAGAATACTTACATTCTCATATAAGAGAGTGCCAGGAAAAAATAAATAATTTGAAATGAGCCATAAAAAGATTCAGGGGTGTCCTGAGGAGCTTATCCAGTGGTTATCTCTACCATTCATTATCTTTGAACTATTTCACAGCGCTTAAGTTATAGACAATGGATAGTGGTCCAAGGGACTATTTCTCTTACGCAGGCGAACATATTCTGTCCAGTGGGGGGATAGTCAATTCCCTTCATCCTTGCTCCTCACTCCTGCCCCATGGAAAAAGCCAATTTTACGTGTATTTATAAATTACTTTCAGCCTTCCTGTTTGACCTATGTAAGTGTGATACTTTGAACTCTCCATTGAACTAGTAGTAATATCCTACTGGATCCCTCATCAGTTAATGATGAGGGATCCAGTAGGATCTATGTCATGTATTCAGTTTATGCTGGTACAAGAGTTGAGATTTTACCTTTTTTTTTTTTTAAGATTTTATTCATTTATTTGACGGACAGAAATCACAAGTAGGCAGAGAGGCAGGCAGAGAGAGAGGGGGAAACAGGCTCCTCGCTGATCAGAGAGCCCGATGTGGGGCTTGATCCCAAGACCCTGAGATTACAACCTGAGCTGAAGGCAGAGGCCCAACTCACTGAGCCACCCAGGTGCCCCAGATTTTACCTTTTGTGTAAAAAGAAATTATTCTTTAACAACAGGAGTCCACTATTTAAGCCACTGCTACTTTGGGTCTTTGTTATAATGATCAAACCTCTATTCTAACCATCAGCTCCTACCATCCCTTCTTGAATTATTCCCTTGCTAGTCAGCATTGACTCTTCTCTCCAAACCCCACCAACTTTTTGGTTGTGTTTATTTAATGTGGATCCAGCACTGACTCTTAATGACCAAGTCCAAATATCCTTTCTCACTCCACATTTATCCTCAATGAGACACAAAGTAAGACCATTTTTTTTTCTGTTCTGTGGATGACAAACTGTGGATGACAACCCCTCAGAGGGTCATGATATCAATTTCAGTTGGTCACAACCAGCATGGATAGAAAATATCGAAGTGCATCACACATAGTAAGGATATTTTGTGGAGCTATAAGCACATGTATGGGTTTCCTCCTGTTGCTGTTAACAAATTACCACAAACCAGGTGGCTCAGAATGAGAGAAATGTGTTCTTCCAGAGTTCTAGAAACTAGATGTCTGAAATCAAGGTGCTCAGGGCCAGACTCTCAGGAAGCCTAGAGGAGAATCCTTCTCAGATTCTCCCAGCATCTGGAGGCTGCTGGTATTCCTAGCCTATCATAGTACACCTGCAATCTCTGCTTCCATCTGCACATCAACTTCTCTGTATCTTACAAGGACACACTCATTGGATTAGGGTCCACCATCATGCAGTAGGATCTCATCGTGACCTTTGCCTAAATTACATCTGCAAAGACCTTCTATCCAAATAAGCTATTTAGAATATTCTAAATATTCTAAAGTTCAGGATGGGCGTGAATTTTCAGTGGATTCTTTGCTAATAATTTTTCCTCTACCGCTCTACCTTAAAAAGCTTTCCTTTTTGCACAGCCCTCTGGAGCACCCCTCTACTTGCTAGATCTTCAAAATTTACTCAGTTGAATATTTATTTAATAAGGTTTTTATGAATGAATACGTGTTCTTGAACACTAGGTAAGATACATTTATCATGGAGAGAATTTTTAAAAGTTTAAAGGGCGGGACTAGAAGACAGATTTTTACTACCTCTTCCACCCTGATTCCAGAGAAGCATTTAACGTTCTTGGCCAGGCTTTCCTTTTTTGCCATAGTCATAGTAACAATTATGTAGTGTAAAATTTCTTTAAGCAATTTTATATGCAGTAAATCATTTCAATCTCATAACACCTCAGGAGGTGGGTCTTAATAACAGCACTGTTTTAAAGTTATTTTATAGCCAGAAAGTGAAGGAGCCAGGATTCAACACCAAACCCATGTTTTCCCAGTGCGTCCTGGTCTTCCTTGGTCCCCATATTGTTGTATTGATCTGAATGTTTCTGTCCTGGCTCCATTATCTGGCTTTTACTTTTCCTTCCCATCTCCTAAT
>NW_026745095.1:0-2707 GCF_022355385.1 Mustela nigripes
AAAAAAAAAAAAGTTCCTGAAAAGGAATTTGGAAAACAAAGTATACAGCTTATTTTCAAGGCAATGAGCTTGTTCAAGACTCCTCTCAGATTCCTTTCCTCACAGGGATCACTAATTTGAAGCTATTATGTTATAAACTCCACATAATCCTAATCAGTCCTTTGCCTCACAAAAGCCACCCTAAAAATCTTCCATACAAGGCCCTACAAATCTAATCTCTATAAATATTCTGCCTCAATTTCCCATTTTGAAACCTTGTCAAGATAATATTTTACCTTACTTTAGCAAGTCTACTAAACTTAATTTTGCCTTAGCAGAAGTCGTTTTGTTTTTGTTTTCGATATTTTTGGGAGAGTCAACAGTCAGCAATAGTTTTGGAAAATACACTTGAGTATGGATGACAAGTGAAGTGGATAACAAAACAAAAGTGATGTTACTGCAAAGGTGCTTGGGAATTGATAAAATGGTTAACAATACAGCTTTTGTGTTCTAATTTGGAGGAAGGCATCAAGATGTAGATGGGGCCTGGCAATTGTCCCAAATTGGAGTATTATACTAGGTTTTGATATGCACAGAAATCCCCAGGGACAAACGAAAGCTATAAAGCTCTGTTTGGAGAGGGAGACTGGTAATGACCTTCTGTAAGTATAGATCTGTTTCACTGAATATCCTATAACTGCCTAAAAAGGAGATGGGTGTGAGGTGACTTATATATATATACATTCTGAACAATTTTTTAAATGAATCAACTGTAAATATTCTCTATTTGTGTTCCATGGAGGAATAAGAAATGAACAAATATATACTACAAATCACTACCTCTGCCTCAATTCTCTTATCTACCTAAATTTTGTCATTTATATCATTAATTTTTAAAAATTAATTACATTAATAAGTTTTAACATTATACCTAATCCTCGAGTTTGGCATACACTCACTTCAGAATGTATCTTATGGGTCTCCACAATTGAAATTAGGAATTTGAAGTACTTTTATTTCAGGCTCTGAATTCTGTGTGTGTTGTCATTACTTTCAACATTATAATCTTATAATATTTATCCTCAGTTCAGAAAATATGTCTTTCCAATAAATATAATCTAATCAATAAATATCTAGTATCTAAAGTTTTGCCTATAGATTGATTCTTAAAACACTGAAAACTGACTTTTACAATATGACTATATAGGTAGACTTTATTGCTGATCTTTTTAGTGTGAAAGAACCCACAGGAAAAGACATATATTATGCTACTCAGAGGAATATTTTCCAAGTGTTGTTCACATAGATTTCCTTTCTAAAACTTCACAAATTGTTTAATAAATAGTACCAAAAAAGTATACTTCATCTTTGAACTATGAATTTCTTATATAGGTATTCTTATATATGTATTCACTAAAGTTGCTAACCACTTTTCTTACCCTTATTGACAGAAGAGATTTGTCTTTTTCACAGATCAATATAATTTTCTAACTCCCTGATCATGATTTCTATACATTTTCTATTTTCAATATCAGAATCTTAAATGAAACAAATTGACAAGGTAGGGTTGGGGAAATGGGCCATGAGGTTTTGGTGAAGGCTGAATATATTTTCTTTCAGGATTTATTAAAATACATTTTCTTTTTTTTAAACTTTTTAAGATTCTATTTATTTGTTAGAGAAAAGGAGAGAGAGAGCACACAAGCAGGCAGAGAGGCACGCAGAGGCAGAGAGAAGCAGGCTCCCTGCTAAGCAAGGAGCCTGATGCAGGGCTCAACCCCAGCATTTGGGATCATAACCTGAGCTGAAGGCAGCGGCTTTACCCACTGAGCCACCCAGGCATCCCTACATTTTCTTTTTAGAAGATATTCTATCCAATGCCCTTGGCTTCATATTCTGACTTAGACCAATATTTTAAAACATTTGGATAAATATAATTTTAAATGGATGCATGAGGGGCTTCTGAATAGTGCAGTTGTTTAAACTCTGACTCTTGGTTTAAGCTCATGTCTTATTCTCGAGGTCATGAGCTCAAACTCTACATCAGGTTCTGAACCCAGCATGAAGTCTGCTTAAGTCTTTCTCTCCCTCGCCTTCTGCCCCTCCCCCACTCACATGCTGTCTCTCTCAAATAAATAAATAAATCTTTAAAAAATAATAAAAAATTGGACAATGGGATGCATGATACTTGGTTGTACTGATAAATTATATTAGTTCTATCTTTCTAGTTATATAAAACTAAGATATTTTTAAGTTTTTGTATTGTTAAGGATATACCTAAGATAATATATGTATATTATACATGTAAAATATATCTTTTTACATAGTATATCTTACATGTAAAATACAAAATTTTTATCTATATATAATTTCCATTGGGATATTACTTAATTTTTACCCCAGAAACACACAAATACACTATTCTGAAATAGTAACATAATATTAAGAAAGTGAAAGTACTGAAGCAGTAATATTCAAAGATAATTACTAAAAATAGGTTAAGGTACGTAATTCCAAATTTTTTAAAAAGATTTTATTTGAGAGAAAGAGAAAATGAGAGAGATCACAGAGGGAGAGGGAGAGGGAGAAGCAGACTCCTGGCTGAGTGGAGAGCCTGATGTGGGGCTCAATATCAGGTCACTGAGATTGTGACCTGAGCCAAAGGAAGACACTTAACTGAGCCACCCAGGTGCCCCTCCAAATGTATTTTTTATGCATTACAAAATAT
>NW_026745096.1:0-2707 GCF_022355385.1 Mustela nigripes
GCAATTCATCATTAACATTGAAGTGGTACATACAGGAAGTGACTTGAGTAGGTTCCTAAGTCACAAAGAAACAGAACAAATGAACTCAATGTCTTCTACCATGCCTATACTGATATTTCTCCTTCAATTCCCACCTGTTGCCTAATGGGAGGTCCTTATGACGAGCTGCCAAAGAAAGAAGAAAATCAGTCTTCATTCACAGACGAATATGCCCAGTATAGGAAGGTGCCACACTAAATGTAAACTGCTGCTGCATTATAGCTACACTCAAGAGTGATCCTAAAACACAATGGTAAGGGAAGTTCCTCCTATTTGTTGGCATTTTTGGATGCTGTACCTGGTCATCCCTTTTATATGGAGAGAGAATTGGCTTGAGTTAAGCATATGCATGAGTTTATGGGCATTCAAAGATGGCTTATTTGGTTAGTTAATGGCCTGAAAGAAAAATTGAGGATTAAAGAAAGGAAAAAGAATGCAAACAAATATTTGAGATTATGTATAAATGAATAAAGATCTCTCTATTAGACATTAATGCCTGTTAAAGAGCACTTATTGCAGAAGAGACACTAAACAATCAAGTATGAGATGAATTAGCCAGTCAGTGTCAACTAGCTTCTGTCCTTTATCATTCCAATACTTGCAAAACTCACTCTTTAACAGACTAGTCATGATGACAGAGATGGAGTCTATAGGTGGGCCCAACAACATGGGCTGACATTTACTAAAGCTAACCCAGCTATTGTTGCTGATTGGCATTTGACTCATTAGCAACAGAGGTGGATAGTGAGCTCTTGATTTCTTGAAGATACTTGATTTCTTGATTTTTTGAGGAGGCTAATCAGCACAGAGACAAACTAATTATGTCATATTCATTTCACCCTTTCAGCAGGGACAGAACAGTGACTCATTTTGACCAGATAAGCACATAATCTCATGAGTATGAGTTTCCTTTCCTTGTCTACAATACCTTGAACTTCAATGCTAATCAAAAGCTCATAGAGGCTTTGATTAACTAACATGGGATTCCTCATAATATATCTTGGAACCAAGGCCACTCTCTATGAAGCAAAAAATTTAGCAACTGACATAAATATGTAACTCACTGGAAGCATGTGCATGTGTGTGTATATCTATAGATATGTGTAAATGGAGAGAGAGAGAGAGAGAGAGAGAGAGAGAGACATAGAGAAAAGTAGATACAGAGAGAGAGAGAAAAAGAGAGAAAGAAAGAGAAGGTAAGCCAGCTGGTAGAGACCCAAGAGAG
This sequence comes from Mustela nigripes, assembly GCF_022355385.1. NCBI lineage: Eukaryota > Metazoa > Chordata > Mammalia > Carnivora > Mustelidae > Mustela > Mustela nigripes. Next base: position 1,265 of record NW_026745096.1, read on the forward strand.
CTGCCTTTTGGTCCAAAGCCAGTCTGCTAGCACAATGCCTTCTTGCTCAAGAGAGGTGAATCTTCATTCTACTAAGGCCCTCAAACACTTGCCACCTACATTCTGGAAGGTAATCTACTTTATTAGAAATCCACTGATTTAAATGTTGATTTCCTCTAAAAAATATTCATGGTAACATCCAGAATAAAGTTTAATCAAATATTTGAGCAACATGGCACAGTCAAGTTGAGACAGAAAATGAATTGTCATAGGGAAAAAAGATGAATATGTGTGGCAATAAGGTAATTTATCTTGTACATCTCCCTCATGTGATCAGTTGGCATGGACCTAACCACTGCCACAATTTGTGATTGTTTAGCTACCCTTCTTAACTTAGTTAAATATATATATATATATATATATATATATATATATATATATATATATTGTCTTTTATATATATATATAAAAGACAATTCTTAAAATTTACAAGTAGTCTTAAGACTCATAAAATATATAAATTAGAAAATTTTGTTCCTTACTTCTCATGACACTTAGGATAAGGAAGCATTCTTAACCTAACTCTGCTTACTAAGAGCAAGTCAGAAGGCAATTTTATATGTGGTAAGTTTCCCAAAGCAAAGTATATGATATGCACCCTAATTATACTCAGGATCAAGAGTAGAATGGACTCCATAATGGATTATAGACAGCTTCATGTCTGATGATAAAATTAATTCATAAATAAAAAATTTAAAGAGTTGAAATAAACCTAGAAAGAAGAATTTAAGAATATTACAGTAGTAAAGATTGCCTTAAGAAAAATGTAAAAAGGATTGGAAGTGTTAACCTATTCTTCAAAAATGCCAAATAAATTATACAAAGTATTATAGCATGAATGACTTACATTATGGTTGTTTCTTGTTACTTCCAAGATGCATTGAGTAACAGAGATTACAAATAACTTTGCACCTTCATGTAATTTGAATCCTTTCTTCAGTATTTTAGCTTGTTGTGAGTTCTTTTTTTTTTTTCAGATTTTGTTTATTTATTTGGGAGAGAGACAACATGAGTGGAAGGGGCAGAGAGAGAGGGAGAGAGAAAGAGAATCTTAAGCAGACTCCACACAGTGTGCAGTCTGAAACATGACTCAACCCCATGACCCTGAGACCATGACCTGAGCTGAAACCAAGACTCAGATGCTTAACTGACTGTGACACCCAGGCACCCTGGTTCTTAATTTCTTGGCATGTAATCCATTAAAGAAATTTAATGCTTACCTCTGTAAGTTATTTATCTGATAATTTAAGCATTTAGAAAAAATGTGGCAGGGATAAAACAAAACAAAACCAACCAGCCTAGCTGAAAGCACCATTGTACTATACATTTCCTTCAATGAATACAGGTATTCCACAAATACGACTCAACATACTGGAATCATAGCATTAAGATTAAAAAGGCCAA
>NW_026745097.1:0-2706 GCF_022355385.1 Mustela nigripes
CAGGAGGGCAGGCAGAGTGCTGCATTGTAGTTCTGGATTGCCAAACTGGAGGGCTTGTGGGCCAGTAGTCTGAGGACGGAAGTCTGAGAACCCAAGCTAGGCCTAGGTTTCTGGGTGAGGATATGGCAGGCATAATCTACAAACCTGAATCGAGATCTCGTGCATCTGACTTCAGGGCGAGGATCAAACGATCGCTCAGGTTGGACATTCTGTCCCTTTTGGCCCTTCTTGAAGGGGCGTGTGGTTCACGAGGCCATGGGGGTTTTCCCACGATGGGAGTTGTGAGAAGCTCCCAACTGCAAAGATTCTTCTGCAGGACAATTGAGACCTGTTGGTTGGCTTCAGGACAACGATTCTGAGCAGGGTTCTAAGGATGGATGGCTGGGTAGCCCACCTTGCATTCCAATTGTCTACAAGCAACAAGACAGGTGAGATCTGCTGAATCTGGGGGATCAATCGAGGAGGCTTAGTTGAAATGGCATCTCCCGTGGATGTGTCCTAATATGATTCTGTGTCTATGGAGACCTTTGAATATAGCAGTGGCACTGGGGCCCTGAACGGTTCTCCTAAAGAGAGGCTTTCACACAGCTCCATCATGCAAGATTCGCATGTGTAGATGAGATTTGTTCTGATGGGTGATTCAAGAAACAGCCATATCCTGTTATTGAAATCAAGGCCTCTGAGGAGTGATTTCTGGAAACCAAAGCAATGGATCTGATAGTTCCTTTTTACCTTTGGGGACATCAGTCTACGGGTCTGAGTCTACGGGTCTCACATGGGCCCAGATTGTCCCTGTTTGTCCTGGGAAGCCACAAATATAGGGATGGCCTCAGGAATTTTGTAGGTTTATCCACTTAGTACGGTTGTGGCAACTGGAATGTGCACATACAATTCCCTTGGAGAAGGCAAGCACAGACATCAGGTTTGGCTCCAGGGGCCTGAGCTTGTAGGGTGTGTAGGCCAGTGCTGTTTGGACAGTGGTCTGAAAACACAAACTCGGCTTATGTTTCGGGTCATAGGTATGGCAGGACTGATCTACAGACCATGAGGAGAACGTTTCGGGATATGAAAAAAGGGCTAGTGTGAGGCTCTTGCTCATGTTTTTGTCAATGGATATCGTGTCACTCATGGTCGTGAAATATCCGGGTGACTTCATGGGATATGGACGTGTCTTACTCTCTGGGGGTTGGCCCAGTCCAAAGATTTTGGGGTCATTCTGTGGGATGGAAGTAGTCCGTTTTTCTGTTGTTGTTGATTTTTTTGTTTTGTTTTTCAACCTCAGGTGTCCCACCAAATGAGGGATTCCAGAGTAGAGCCCTGGGGAGGGGCGACTTGACAACCAGAAATCGGGTTACAAATTGGGGCCTAGGGACATGTCAAGCCTAAATGACATCTAATGGTCTAGCCACTGAGAGGACGTACTAGTGGACAGGACTTACGCTGAGGGTCACAATGTGTGTTTATGCCCTCATCGCATCAAGAATGGGCAGAGCCCCAGGTGAATGCTGGTTTCTTCTACAATGAACATTGGACAACATGCCAACTGAAAGGTTTCTTGCCATGGGTAAGGAAGAGTTCTGATTTCTGCATCACATCATCCCTGGGAAGTGATTGGAGATAAGGTCTGGGTTCTGAAGCCTGAAAACTGAGGTAGGGAAGAGATGATGACCTAAGGCCATGGCAGGTCTGATGTGCTCAGTGTGCGGTCAGCTGTCTGCGTGTTGGTCATGAGGTCCGGGCTCAGGTTGTCAGACAGTGCATTAGTGCCCAGGTAGGACTATATATTTTGGGTGCATTCGAGTGCCGTGTAGGTTCTATCAGAAGAACTCTTTAGGATATGAAGAATGAGCGAGTCTGAGGCGCCTGCTCAGGCTTTTGTCTCTGGATTTTGTATCAGCGATGCCCCTGGAATGTTGGGGAGGAATCATGGGCCATGGACAAATCTTGCTCTCTGTGGATTTGGCCCGATCCCAATTGTTTTTCATCAATCTGTGGGATGGGAGGACTCCTTTCTGGTTTGTTACCTCAGGTGTCCCAACAAAAGAGGAATTCCAAAGCGGAGCCCTGGGGAAGAGTGAAGGGACAACGCGAAGTATGGTTAAAAATTGGGGCCTAGGGGCATGGCAGGCCCAAAATGCTGTCTCACCATCCAGCCACTGAGAGGCCTTACCTGAGGACTGGGCTCAGGCTGAGGGTCACAATGTGTGTTTGCGACCAATGTGGCCCGCAAGCATGGGCGGGGCCTCATGGGACACACTAGTTTCCACTACACTGAACCTTAGACAACATGCCAACCACAAGGTTTCTTGCCTTGGGGAAAGAGTTCTGATGTCTGCATCATTTTCAAACCCGGGCCGTGATTGGAGATAAGGTCTAGGTTCTGAAGCCTGAAAGCCGTGGTTGAGAAGAGATGACGACCTAAGGCCATGTCGGGTCCAATGGGCTCAGTGTGCGGCCCGCTGTCTGGGTGGGGCCAGGAGGTCTAGGCTCTGGCTGTGACAGAAAGGGCATTAGTGCCCAGGTCAGCCTATATATTTGGGGTACAGCAGAATGGCGTGCAGGTTGATCCTCATTTGGGGTTCTGGGTAGCCCCAGAGGGCAATGTTTTTCTTCTGGAGGGCAGGCAGAGTACTGCATTGTAGTTCTGGATTGCCAACTGGAGGGCTTGAGGGCCAGTAGTCTGAGGACGGAAGTCTGAGAACCCAA
>NW_026745098.1:0-2706 GCF_022355385.1 Mustela nigripes
CATCCTAAAGGAAGCGACATGTTCTTCTGCTGAACTAAAGCCGAGAGGATGCAGGGAAAAGAGAGCTCGCCCGCCAGACACGTCCCCTCCCTTGCAAGTCATATCAGGTTTCCCCAACGCCGAAGGCCCTTTGGCTAATAAAATTAAAAGGTGACACCAGGGGGCTCAAGTCAGAGAGTCCCACACATCTTATCCAATTGTGTAGCCTTAGGTCTCCTCCCCGTCTGTGTGTGTGTGTGTGTGTGTGTGTGTGTGCGAGTGCCTCTGGGTGTCTGTGTGTCCGTGTGTAAAGAGGACCTTGCCTTGCAATCATGGGTGTAGATGCCCCAAGCAGGATCAGGCTGATGAGGGTTTAGATATCTGGTGGGCAAGTCATGTTCACAGCCCAGTTTAAGGCTGGTTGGTGGGATCGGGTGTAGGGTCTACACCCTTCTGCCCAGGGTTTATCCTGAGACCCTGAAAGGATGGGTCCATGACCCAGGAGCGGGGCTAACCCTAACAGTAACCACTAACCCTGACCCTGACCCTGACACTGACTATTAGCCTGCCCCAAAAACAGACCCAAGCCCTGACCCGGACCCCGAACCTGACCCTGACTGTGATCCTGACCTGAACCCTAAACCTAAACCTAATCCTGACACTGATCCTGATGTGGACCCTCAACCTAAACCTAACTCTGACATTACCATACCGTGACTCAAACCTAACCAGGACCCTGACCCTGACCCTAATCCTAACCCTGACGCTGACCTAACCTGGACCCTAACCCTACCCCTGACCGTGACAGTGTCCTTGACCGTAACCCTAAACCTAATGGTAACTCTAATCATGACCCTAATAAGGACCCTGAACCTACACCTCATGCTGACCCTGAACCTAACACTAACCCCTACCCTAAACCAAACCTAACCCTGACCTTACGCTGTCTAACCCTAACCCTAACCATAACCATAACCCTACTTCTAACTCTAACCCAAACCCCTATCCCAAACCCTACCGCCAAAACCCAAGTATGACAATGAACCGAACATTGACCCTATACCAAAGCCTGACCCTCAACCTGTCCCTGGCCCTGAACTTTACCTGACCCTGACTCTGAACCTAATCCTAACCTTGACACTAACTCTGACCACTACATAGCCCTGTCCCTGACCCGAATGTGGACTTTAAACCAATACCTGAACCTGACCCTAAAAAGGACACTGGTGCTAAACTTCACCCTGACCCTGACCCAGACCATAACGATAACCTAACCCTGACACTTACAGTGACCCCGAGAGTCAACGGAACACTTACTCTGACCCAGACTGTGAGACTGAACCTTACTCTGACCCTAAATGTAATTCTGACCCTGACACTAACATGGGCCCTCCCCCGAATCCTATCTCTGAACCTAACCCTAACACTAACCCCTATCCCTACCACGGACCCTGACCCTAACAAGTTCTAACCCTAACCGTCAACCTAGCGCTAAACGTAGAACTATCCCTAAACATTAACAATAACCCTGACCCTATACCTGACTCTGATCATAACCCTAACCCTGAACTTTGCCTATACCAGACCCTGACCCTAAACCTGACCCTGGCCCTGACCCTCAACCTAACCATGACCCTAACAATGACCACTACATAATCTTTTCCCTGACCCGAATGGGGACTTTAAACCAATACCTGATCCTGACCGTAAACCTGACACTGGCCCTAGACTTCGCCCTGACCCCGACCAAGGCAAAGACCAGAAACGTAACAATGACCCTAACAGTGACCCTGACCCTGAATCTAACACTAAGCCTGACACTGAATGGGAGCGTGATCCTATCTCTAACCCTAAACGTGACTCTGACCCTGACACTAACATGGGCCCTGACCCGAAACCTAATGCTGAACCTAATCCTAAATCTAACCCCTAACATTATCCCTGACACTGACCCTACCCCAGTCTAACCCTAACCTGCAACCTACCTCTAACCCTAAACCTAACCCCACTTTAAAAATAATCATGACCCTCTCCCTGACCCTGATCATAACCCTAACTCTGAAGTTTGCCTACGACTGAACTCAACCTTAACACTGACCCGGGCCTTGACCTTAACACTGACCCTAACCATGACTGTAAACCTAACACTGACCCAATCCGTGATCCTGAACAGAGTAGTAACCCTAAAGCTAACCCTGATCCTGAACCTACTCATAAAACAGAACGTAAACATAAAGCTGACCTTAACATAACCATGAACCTAACTCTGACACTGACCCTAACCATGACACTCTACCTGTCCCAAACCTAACCCTGTCCTGACATGACCTTGCCCCCAAACAAAACTTGAACCTGAACCTAAAACTGACCATGACCCTGAACCTGACCCTTAACCTAACCATCAGTCTCACACTGACCCTGAGCCTGACTCTGACCGTAATGCTAACCCTGGACCTACTGTGATCCTGACCCTAAACCTAACCATGAACCTAACCCTAACCCTGACCCGACCATAAACCTTACGCTAACGCTGACCCCAAAGACGTCTTACCCTAAACCTGACCCTAAGTCATTCTTAACCCTAACCCTAACACTAAGCTGGTCTAAACCCAGCTCTGTTCCCTCCAGCGGGGACAGCAGCTGCACCCAGGCCTCCCAGGGGCTGGGGGGAGGCTCTCTGTGGGTCACTGGATGGGCACTGCATTGAGTGGAGTGTGAGCCTTGAGC
>NW_026745099.1:0-2705 GCF_022355385.1 Mustela nigripes
TACTGTGAATATAAATTAAGTGAAATTTGTTGAAATAAAGAATACAATAAATGGAGACTAAGATTAATATAGCTGTAAAATGAATAAATGAGTTGGGAAAAACAAACAAACAAACAAATTAATGGCTTCTGCCCAAATGCAGCAGAAGAGAAAAAAAAATAAAGAAAATATTTAAATAAGTACTGAGATAAATTTTGGAGAATTAAAGAAAGATAAAAGACACCAGACTTAAAATGATGCCAAACATGAGAAATCAGAAAGAAAACAAAACAAAAACCACACACACACAAAACCACTCATATACATTATGGTGAGTTTTAAGAATATCAAAAAACAGAGAAGAGCATAAATGATGCCCAAGAGAAGAACAGATCACCTAAAATGTACAAGAATAATACTGACAACAGAATTCTCAATAGTAATAGCATATAAAGGAGACAGCTGGGTGTTTGTATAGATGGAAAAGATATTTGAAACTAGATATTATACATCAATCCAAATTATTGATTAAATTTGAGAGCACAGTAAAAATACAATGAAGCACGTTAGGTCTTAGAACATTTATCACACAGAGACACACATTTTAGAAAACTTCCCTGGAGGACAGCTCAATTTAGATAGATAAAACAGAATTATGTACTCAAAGGCACATTTTGAAGGAAGGATTGAATATAGTCTGCACTGCAAATATTCTTTAATCGTATGTTCTGAATTTCCTAAATTTAAGAAGTATTTGTTTAAATATTTATCTTTATATAAACCCTAGTAGACTTTTTCTTGGATTCTGGAAAATCAGTCCATTTGGATACAAATCTTTTTGCCACAATGGAAATTTTGATAGCCCTTAACTGTGGAATGCCTAATGTATTGTTACAGCAATTGTGATTTGCCAATACATGGGTGATGTGTGTTTTGTGTGTGTTTATTTTTATTTTTGATGGTTTTACTCTTCTATGAGATTTTTAAGTAGACACAATTTTAATAAATTATGATTTGTTGAAATTTATCTGAGGTTATATATAATAAGATGAAATTTGTGTGAACTAAAGAAGTGCGTCTCCATTTTTTTGTTTTAAGAGTAGACTGGTCTTTAAATATGGTCCAAAGAAGTACATTATATTCATTATTAAATTTGATAATATACAATAAAGTATTTATGGGCATATGGAACCATATCAAATTCTACTATTAATTCATATTAATAATTACCATAAGAGGAAAAAGGGATATTTTTCAAAATGAAAATTAGCATATTTTTCAGAATATGATATAGTGTTATTCACTGAACAGAGGGAATAAATGTCAAAGTTTAACACAATTTACAGAATGTTTTAACATAAATCGAAATTTAAATCTGACCAAATTTCACAGTTTTAAGTAAAATGGTAGCACTTTATATCCTTGAAATGTGGTAAGTGACCCAAAACATTGCTTAGAAAAACAAATTTAACACTACACTAGTCTGAGATGGTTAAGTGATGGTACAACTTGCCATTGTGTATCATCAAATGGTATATCTTTTTCTTTTGGTCTTGTCATTATATTTAATTTTAGCCATTCTGATAAGTGTGTAGTGATATCTCAGTGTCATTTTAATTGCATTTCCTTGATGTCTAATTATGTCATAATATATTATTTTGATGTTTAATGTTCTGAGCTTTCTCAGTTCAAGACCATGAAGCCACTTAGGAAAAATACAGTTGCAGATGCACTCATAGACCAACTCTTATTTAGAAATAAGAGGAAACATTACTACCCATTCCAACAAAAAATAGACTTGTTATACAGTAGGGATTTTATAAATTACCTGACACAACTTATATAGTAAGATTAAATGGGACAGGCGGCTTCTTGCAGCTATATACAACATCATTTTAATTTCAATTTTCAGTATAATTTTTCCAAGGTATACACAGAATATATATTTCATGTAAATTGTGAACATTTTAAACTCTGTATATGGAAATTAATCAATTTTAAGTTTATAACAATCAAAATGAACGGAAGTTTATTTTAAATTAGTTAGCTTTCTCTGCATTGCAAGACAGAATAATCAAGAATTGGTAAGAAAAAAATAATCTCTGTAAAATTACCGGGGGTGCATTATAAAGTGTTCGGTAACCGATCAAACTCACAATTTGGATTGAATGGCAAGTGATTTTTAAAATCTGGAACTCATTGTCAATTTTTTTTTCTTCATTGTGTCTTAATAAATTACTGTGTTCATTTGCATGGAAGTGAAGAAAAATGCATGACATTTCATCTCAACACTAACACTTTTAACTGGCAACTCTGAATGTACTTTACAGCAGTGTCACAAATTAAAGATCAATGATGTTTCATGAAATATTTGTTATAATTCTCAAGGAGATAGGGAGTTTGTGCAAAAATGCAAATCACTTTGCGACTAAACACATTGTTTATTACAGCTAATTTTAAGAAAATATGCTAAGACTCTCTCAAAAAAGGAAGGAATGATTTAGGTTTTCCTTCAAACTCCTTATCTAATCCTGAACCAACAGCACATAGTTCAAAGAGCAACTAATTGGAGCAGCTCCAATTTACACGTTTCCTAACAATGCTTAATTTAGTGGAATTTCTGTCCAATTATGTTAATTTGATGTAGTGAAAGACAAACATTCAAAAAGATCATCCTTAATTTATATAGATTGCCAAACTCTGCATTTTCTGAATGACGCCCAGGA
>NW_026745100.1:0-2705 GCF_022355385.1 Mustela nigripes
ACATGCTTGAGGGCTGCGATGGGCACAAACACACATTAGGACCCTAATCATGAACCCTGGCCTCTAGTAAAGCCTCTCCGGGGCTGGACCAAGAGCCCGCATATGGAGATTGCCATGCCCCTACTCAGATCTCTTCTCTAGAATCCCTCCTTGGTGGGACACATGAGGTTAAAAGAAAAATAGAGAAAGGACTCCTACCGTCCAAAGAATGACCCCAAACACTTGGAATTGGGCCAAATTCACAGAGAGAAATACTCGTCCATGGCCGATGAGGCCATCCTGACATTCCACGGCCACCATTGACACAAAATCCGGAGACAAAAACCTGAAAAAGCGCCACACACTCGCCCTTTGTTCAGAGCCTGAAAAATTCTCACGGTCTGTAGATCGGGCCTGCCATACCTATGTCCCCAAGCCTAAGCCAAGTTTGTGTTTTCAGACTTCTGTCTCCATTGTCCTGGCCCACACACCCTCAAGGCTGGGCCCCATGGAGCCACACCTCAGGACTGTGCCTGCCCTCTCCAAGGGAATTCTGCTCATTCCTTTGGCACAACCCGACAGATTAGGAGAAACATCCGAAGTCCCCGAGGCCACCCCAATATTGTAGGATGTCTGGGACATACAGGGACCATCTGCCACAAGCTGATACACTACCTCCAATCAGACCTGTAGATAGATATCCATAGAAAAGAGGATTGAACAGGATAGGCACCTAGGCCCTAGTCGGATCCATTGCTTTTCTTTTCAGGTATCTCTTCTCAAAGGCCTGGATTCCAATACCAGCACATGGGGGTTTCTGGAGCTACCAATCAGAACAAATCGCATGCCACATGGGAATCATGCTATATGGAACTGTGTCAAAAACCTCCAGTTAGGAGAAAATTTCACGTCACTGGAGCCACCGCCCCATTCCAATGTCTCAATGGACACAATCCCACATTATGACCCATCCTCAGGAGAGTCCATTTCAACTAAAACCTGGCAGTTGCTCACTCAGTGCCAGCAGATCAAACCTGTTTTTTCACTAGGAGACAATTAGAATGCGAGTTTGCTGCCCAGGTATCCGTTGTTAGAACTCTGCTCTGGAGAAATTCCTAATGGGGTGTTCTTGATCCATTCAACAGGTCTCAACTGCCCTGCAGAAGGAATCCTTGTGGTTTGCAGCATCACACACTCACACCATGGGAAAACCTCCATGGCCTCGTGATGCCTCCACCTTCAGGTAGAGGACATCGTGGACAGAAACTCCCACCTGAGCCAACGACTGATCCTCGCCCTGACTTCAGATGCATGAGATCTCAATTCAGCTCTGCAGAGTGTGCCTGTCTTGCCCTCGCCCCAAAACCTAAGCCAGCTCGCGTTCTCAGACTTCCGTCCTCACACTCCTGGCCCACAAGCCTTCCACTTTGGTAATTCTGGAGCTAGAATGCAGCACTCTGCCTGCCCTCCAGAAGACCTCCAGAAGAGAGACTTTGCCCTAGGGGTCTACCCAGAAATATCAAATGAGGATCAACCTGCAATTCTCTAGACTGTACCCCAATTATACAGTCTAGCCTGGGCACTAATGCCCTGTCTGACACAGCCTGACCCCAGACCTCGTGACCAACACCCAGACACCTGGCCACACACTGAACACATCAGACATGCCATGGCCTTAGGTCATCATCACTTCCCAACCTTGGTCTTATGGCTTCAGAACCTAGACCTTATCTCCACTCACAACTAAGCGGTGTACGTGATGTAGAAATCAGAACTTCACCTTCCCCATGACCAGAAACCTTGTGGTTGGCATGTTGTCCAATGTTCAGTATATGAGAACCCAGCATGGCCCATGAGGTCTCAGACATGCTTGAGGGCTGCGATGGGCACAAACACACATTAGGACCCTAAGCATGAACCCTGGCCTCAAGTAAAGCATCTCTGGGGCTGGACCAAGGGCCTGCATATGGGGCTTGCCATGTCCCCACTCCCCAAATCCTAACCAGAGCTTGAGAAGTCTAGTCAACATTATTCAGAGCTCTTTTCTGGAATCCCTCTTTGGTGGGACACATGAGGTAAAAAAAAAAAAAAAAAAGTAAGGACTCCTACCATCCAAAGAATGACCAAAAACACTTGGAATTTGGCCAAATCCACAGAGAGAAATACTTGTCCTTGGTCGATGAGGCCAGCCTGACATTCCACGGCCACCATTGACACAAAATCCGGAGACAAAAACCTGAAAAAGCGCCACACACTTGCCCTTTGTTTAGAGCCCCCAAAATTCTCAAGGTTTGTAGATCAGGCCTGCCATACCTATGTCCCCAAACCTAAGCCGAGTTTGTGTTTTCAGACTTCTGTCTCCATTGTCCTCGCCCACACACCCTAAAGGCTGGGCCCCATGGAGCCACACCTCAGGACTGTGCCTGCCCTCTCCAAGGGAATTCTGCTCATTCCTTTGGCACAACCTGACAAATTAGGAGAAACATCCAAAATCTCTGAGGCCACCCCAATATTGTAGGATGTCTGGGACATACAGGGACCATCTGGCACAAGCTGAGCCAACATCCAATCAGACCCTTAGGCAGATACCCATAGAAAAGAATATTGAACAAGACATGCACCTAGGCCCTAATTGGATCTATTGCTTTTGTTTTCAGGCATCTCTCCTCAGAGGCCTGGATTCCAATACCAGCATAAGGGGGTTTCCGGAGCTACCAATCAGAAAA
>NW_026745101.1:0-2704 GCF_022355385.1 Mustela nigripes
TGTATAGATGAGATTTGTTCTGATGGGTGAGGCAAGAAAGAGCCATATGCTGTTATTGAAACCCAGGCCTCTGAGGAGAGATGCCTGGAAACCAAAGCAATGGATGCAATACGTGTCTAGGGGCCTATTCGTTCCTTTTTACCTCTGGGGACATCAGTCTATGGGTCTGAGTGCCGGTAGGTGCTCAGATGGGCCCAGATTGCCCCTGATAGTCCTGGGAAGCCACAAATGTTGGGATGGCCTCAGGGACTTTGGAGCTTTATCCTATTAGTAGTGTTGTGGCCATTGGAATGGGCACATACAATTCCCTTGGAGAGGGCAAGAACAGTCGTCAGGTTTGGTTCCAGGGGCCTGAGCCTGTAGGGTGTGTAGGCCAGGGCTGTTTGGACAGTTGTCTGAAAACATAAATTTGGCTTATGTTTCGGGTCGGAGGTATAGCAGGACTGACCTACAGAACATGAGGAGAACTCTTCGGGATATGAAAAAAGGGCGAGTGTGAGGCTCTAGCTCAAGTTTTTGTCTCTTGATACCTTGTCACACATGGTCCTGAAATTTCCGGGTGACTTCAAGGGAAATGGACGAGTCTTACTCTCTGGGGGTTTGGCCCTGTCCAAAGAGTTTGGGGTCACTCTGTGGGATGGAAGAAGTCCGTTTTTCTGTTGTTGTTGGTTTGTTTTGTTCTGTTTTTCAACCTCAGGTGTCCCACTAAATGAGGGACTCCAGAGTAGAGCCCTGGGGAGTTGTGAGTGGACAACCAGAAATCTGGTTAAAAATTGGGGCCTAGGGACATGTCAAGCCCATTATGACATCTAATGGTCCAGCCACTGAGAGGACGTACTAGAGGAAAGGACTCACGCTGAGGGTCACAATGCGTGTTTATGCCCCCGTCGCACTCAAGAATGGGCGGGGCCTCAGGGTGAATGCTGGTTTCTCCTACAATGAACTTTGGACAACATGCCAACCACAAGGTTTCTTGCCATGGGTAAGGAAGAGTTCTGATTTCTGCATCACAGACACATCTGGACATTATTGCAGATAAGGTCTAGGTTCTGAAGCCTGAAAACTGAGGTAGGGATGAGATGATGACCTAAGGCCATGGCGGGTCAGAGGTGCTCAGTGTGCAGTCAGCTGTCTGGGTGTTGGTCACGAGGTCTGGGCTCAGGTTGTCAGACAGTGCATTAGGCCCAGGTTAGCCTATATTTTTTGGGTGAATTCCATCGCCGTGTAAGTTCTTATCTGAAGAACTATTCAGGATTTGAAGAATGAGCGAGTCTGAGGCGCGTGCTCAGGCTTTTGTCTCTGGATTTTGTGTCAGCGATGGCCGTGGAATGTTGGGGAGGCCTCAGATGGGCCATGGACGAATCTTGCTCTCTGTGGATTTGGCCTGATCCCAATAGTTTTTCGTCAATGTGTGGGATGGGAGGACTCCTTTCAGGTTTGTTACCTCAGGAGTCCCTCCAAAGGAGGAATTCCAAAGCAGAGCCCTGGGGAAGAGTGAAGGGACAACCCGAACTATGGTTAAAAATTGGGGCCTAAGGGCATGGTAAGCCCAATATGCTGTCTCTCCATCCAGCCACTGAGAGGCCTTACCTGAGGACTCGGCTCAGGCTGAGGGTCACAATGTGTGTTTGTGACCAATGTGGCCCGAAAGCATGGGCGGGGACTTATGGGCCACACTGGTTTCAACTACACGGATCTTGGACAACATGCCAACCGCAAGGTTCTTGCCATGGGGAAAGAGTTCTGATTTCTGCATCATTTCCAAACCCGGGCCTTGTTGGAGATAAGGTTAGGTTCTGAAGCCTGAAAAGCGAGGTCGAGACTAGATGACGACCTAAGGCCATGGCGGGTCCGATGTGCTCAGTGTGCGGCCAGCTGCTTGCGTGGGTCCAGGAGGTCCAGGATCAGGCTGCGTCAGAAAGGGCATTAGTGCCCAGGTCAGCCTATATATTTGGGGTACAGCCGAATGGCGTGCAGGTTGATCCTCATTTGGGGTTTCTGGATAGCCCCATGTGGCAATGTTTTTCTTCTGGTTGCAGGCAGAATGCTGCATTGTAGTTCTGAATTGCCAAATTGGAGGTTTTTTGGACCAGTAGTCTGAGGACGGAAGTCTGAGAACCCAAGCTAGGCCTAGGTTTCTGGGTGAGGATATGGCCGGCACAATCTACAGTCCTGAATCTAGATCTCGTGCATCTGAAGTCAGGGCGAGGATTAGACGATCGCTCAGGTTGGAAATTCAGTCCCTGGGGGCCCCTTATTGAAGGGGGTGGATCACGAGGCTATGGGGGTTTTCCGACGATGGGAGTTGTGAGAAGGTCCCAATTGCAAAGATTCTTCTGCAGGACAATTGAAACCTGTTGGTTGGCTCCAGGACAACATTTCCGAGCAGGGTTTTAAGTATGGAGGGCTGGGTAGCCCACCTCGCATTCCAATTGTCTCCAAGCAACAACACAGGTCAGATCGGCTGGATCTGGGGGAGCAACCGAGGAGGCTGAGTTGAAATGGACTCTCCTGGATGTGACCTAATATGTTTTTGTGTCTATGGAGACCTTGGAATGAAGCGGTGGCAGTGGGGCCCTGAAGGGTTCTCGTAAAGAGAGGCTTTCACACAGCTCCATCGTGCAAGTTTCCCATGTGTAGATGAGATTTGTTCTGATGGTGAGTCAAGAAACAGCCATATGCTGTTATTGAAATCCAAGCCTCT
>NW_026745102.1:0-2704 GCF_022355385.1 Mustela nigripes
ATAATGCCTTAAGCACTGGGAATACAGAAAAGAATAACATTGTTCTTGCCCTCTGAATTCTCACACCTGCCAGACAAGCATATAAACTGATCCCTATAAATGAGTGTGATGGATGCTTGCACTGAGTCAGGTATATTGGAATCATTTGGGGACCACTGGAAATAATCAGAATTTCTAGGGATGGGACCTGAGAAACAGGTATTTTTTAAATCTCCCCAGCCAGGTTTGGCAAACACTACATTAGGCAATAACATCTTACCAGAAGATCTCATGAGCTATCAGGCTTAAGGGACACATCACATTTGAACTAGAAGAAGAATGAGGAAAGGGCATTCAGGCCAAGGAAAGAGTCTAGATATGGAGACATGAGACAGCATGGTGTGTCTGGGAAACTACAATAATTCAGAGCATCTGTGAAGTGAAGTGAGATACAGGAGTAGACAGAAGATAAATTAGAGTAGGGCTAAGGCAGGGGTGTGATGGTTTGGCATACCACACTGAGAAGAGTGCAATTTATTCTGTGAACTAGTTTTTCTTTGTTCATTTCAAAAATTACATATATAAACATGACTTGTATTTATTAAACATATCTATAACTATCATTAGGTAATATCTTAAGGCATAGAATATACTATGGGAGAGGTTCTTTGTTAATAATTTGAATAATCTTCATAATTTCTATTTATTTTTAGCTTATTCTTTTTAAGATCTAATTAGGTCATGATTGTTTTTGCCTCACAATATGACTAACAAAGAGATTATGCAAAGAGAAGGCAAAGTTCCAGTTCTGTCCTTGTCATTATTCCTTTCTATTTTTCTGGGAGTTAATATGCTCAAAATCAGATGACAATATGTGTAAGTCAGTAAGCAGATTCACAAGGGTTTTGCTTTCTATCAGTCTGTGTTGTGGAATTTCCTCTGTCTCCTTTGGTTACCTCAATTCCAAATATGACCCACAGACAGAATACAGGTATCAGTGTTACTCCCTATATTAATATTAAATGGTAATATATCTTAATTTCTTATTTCTTTAGAATCATGCGTGTTTGAGTGTGTGTGTATATCCTAACATTTCTTTCTGTAATCCATCAGGTAATTTTGAATACTCCCTTTGGAAAAAACAGCTGTAGTGATAGTGCATGACGGAAGAGTTCATGATTCAAAGAGTAAAGAGATCACTGATGGTGACTGCAAAGGACATCCAATACTGGAGGTGGGAGACCAATTAAGTAGCTCCAGCATAGAATAAAGTGAGCAAGGATTAGACTAAGGATGAATAAGGCAACAAGAACAAGAATGAAG
The DNA here is from genome assembly GCF_022355385.1 of Mustela nigripes. Lineage (NCBI taxonomy): Eukaryota > Metazoa > Chordata > Mammalia > Carnivora > Mustelidae > Mustela > Mustela nigripes. The sequence continues at coordinate 1,303 of NW_026745102.1, forward strand.
AGAAAAGGAAGTATTCTAGAGACATTGAGAGAGGGAAGTTCGCCGGCCCCATTGATTTGGGTGTGAGAGAAAAAGGAATAATCAAGTGTGCCTCCAAGTATTCTTCCATAGAGGATCAGGTTATCAAATAAACAATGACAGCAACACTGGCAAAGGTAACTGGTTGTGTGTTAACAAAGCAACTTTCAAAGCTTTCAAGGCTCTTCCATTCCTTCTCCTTCTTTAGAATTCAACCATTCATGATCTCTCATAATAAAGTCCATGATAATGCAGAGAAGCTTATTCCTTACATACACATGAGAAGCAGGCCCAAAACCCTTCTTTACACCATCAATCAGAGCAAACTAGCTCCATCCAACATCTTCCACCTTTAGAGAGATTTAAACCAGGAAATACAATCAAATGAACAGATGAGTCTCTCAATCAGTATTGGTATCTTCATTGCCACAGATGCAACTGGCCATGGTGATGTATTATACATTTTTCACGTTATGTATGTCTACCAGGTTTGTTAAAACTCAAACTTCCTTTGCACTTAACTGCTCTTCCCAATAATGTTATTCATCATTAGCAATGACTCCCTGTGCTATATCACAAACATCATTCATACATACAGGACATCATACATACAGTTCCAAGAAGGAATTGGCAGGATAATATCTTCCTCTAGCACGTGAACAATTACTTACTTTCTCTTTATTTCCTCTCATTTCTTTTCCCATGACACACAATGTGTACAGTTAACATACAATTGTGCTGAGTTATGACACTTTAGATACTTTCATCTTAGAGATGTTAAGTGCTGATACTAAACCTTATAAAGCCAGTTATGCTATCTCAAAGTGAGATATGAAAGAGTATCTCTCTTTTTTTTAAAGATTTTATTTATTTATTTGACAGAGAGAAATCACAAGTAGATGGAGAGGCAGGCAGAGAGAGAGAGGGAAGCAGGCTCCCCGCTGAGCAGAGAGCCGGATGCGGGACTCGATCTCAGGACCCTGAGATCATGACCCGAGCCGAAGGCAGCGGCTTAACCCACTGAGCCACCTAGGCGCCCCAAGAGTATCTCTCTTTATGTGTCATTATATCACATATCATATTGTTTTGTATTCTATTTTTGATATAAGATATAATTTATATTAATTGCCATATTGAAACAAGATGTGAAGCCTCTCATCTCAGAAGAGTCATAAAACTACTAAGACTGACAACGTCCCAGACAGGAGTTCCCCTGACAAAAGGGAACAACACTTTTCTACCTTTCCAATAATTTTGCAACCACAGAAAATATGATTTTCACTTAGAAGAATTGATAAGTGGCCTTTTATCCTCTTCACCTCTAGCTGTGAAGTTGAATGATCGATGTACTTGATAAGGCAGCACAAATGTGATGTTTACTGGC
>NW_026745103.1:0-2704 GCF_022355385.1 Mustela nigripes
CAGAAATCAGAACTCTTCCTTACCCATGGCAAGAAACCTTGTGGTTGGCATGTTGTCCAACGTTCAGTGTAGGAGAAACCGGCATTCAGCCTGTGGCCCCGCCCATTCTTGAGTGCAACGAGGGCATAAACACGCATTGTGACCCTCAGAGTGAGTCCTATCTTCTAGTATGTCCTCTCAGTGGTTGGATCATTAGATGTCATAATGGGCTTGACATGTCCCTAGGCCCAAATTTTTAACCAGATTTCTGGTTGTCCAGTCGCCCCTCCCCAGGGCTCTACTCTGGAATGCCGCATTTGATTGGACACCTGCGTTTGAAAAACAAAAGAAAACAAATAAACAACAACAGAACAACCGACTTCTTCCATCCTACAGAATGACCCCAAACTCTTTGGACGGGGCCAAACCCCCAGAGGGTAAGACTCGTCCATTTCCCATGAAGTCACCCGGAAATTTCAGGACCATGACTGACACGATATCCAGAGACAAAAACTTGAGCAAGAGCCTCACACTCGTCCTTTTTTCATATCCCGAAGAGTTCTCCATATGGTGTGTAGATCAGTCCTGCCATACCTATGACCCGAAACATAAGCCGAGTTCCTGTTTTCAGACAACTGTCGAAACTGCGCTGGCCTACACACCCTACAGGCTCAGGCCCCTGGAGCCAAACCTGACGACTGTGCTTGCCTCTCCAAGGGAATTGTATGTGCCCACTCCAATGGCCACAACCCTACTAATAGGATAAACCTCCAAAGTCCCTGAGGCCATCCCAATATTTGTGGCTTCCCAGGACAAATGGGGCAATCTGGACCCATCTGAGCACCTACCGGCACTCAGACCCGTAGAATGATGTCCCCAGAGGTAAAAAGGAACAAACAGGACCCTAGGCACCTATCGGATCCATTGCTTTGGTTTCCAGGCATCTCTCCTCAGAGGCCTGGATTTCAAAAAGAGCATAAGGCTTTCTTGACTCACCCATCAGAACAAATCTCATCTACACATGGAAAACATGCACTAGGGAGCTATGTGAAAGCCTCTCTTTTTGAGAACCCTTCAGGGCCCCAGTGCCACCGCTTCACACCAATGTCTCCATAGACACAAAATCATATTAGGACACATCCACGGGAGAGTCCATTTCAACTCAGCCTCCTCGGTTGCTCCCCCAGATCCAGCAGATCTAACCTGTCTTGTTGCTTGGAGACAATTGGAATGCGAGGTGGGCTTCCAAGCCATCCATCCTTAGAACCCTGCTCGGAATCGTTGTCCTGGAGCCAACCAACAGGTCTCAATTGTCCTGCAGAAGAATCGTTGCAGTTGGGAGCTTCTCACAACTCCCATCGTGGGAAATCACCCATGGCCTCGTGATCCACCCCCCTTTCATGAAGGGGCCATCAGGGACAGAATGTCCAACCTGAGCGATCATATGATTCTCGCCCTGACTTCAGATTCACGAGATCTGGATTCAGGTCTGTAGATTGTACCTGCCATATCCTCACCCAGAAACCGAGGCCTAGCTTGGATTCTCAGACCTCCGTCCTCAGACTACTGACCCACAAGCCCTCCAGTTTGGCAATCCAGAACTACATTGCAGCATTCTGCCTGCCTCCAGAAGAAAAATATTGCCCTCTTGGGCTACCCAGAAAACTCAAATGAGGATCAACAGGGCACATCATTCGTCTCTACCCCAAATATATAGGCTGAACAGGGCACTAATGCCCCTTCTGACACAGCCTGAACCTGGACCTCCTCGCCCCACCCAGACAGCTTGCCGCACATTGAGCACATCGGACCCGCCATGGCCTTAGGTCGTCATCTCTTCTCAACCTCGGTTTTCAGGCTTCAGAACCTAGACCTTATCTCCAATACTGCCCGGGTTTGAAAATGATTCAGAAATCAGGACTTTTTCCCCATGGCAAGAAACCTTGTGGTTGGCATGTTGTCCAACGTTCAGTGTAGTTGAAACCAGTGTTGCCCATGTGGCCCCACCCATGCTTGCGGGCCACATTGGTGACAAACACACATTGTGACCCTCAGTCTGAGCCCAGTCCTCAGGTAAGGCCTCTCAGTGGCTGTATGGAGAGACAGCATACTGGGCTTGCCATGCATCTAGGCCCCATTTTTAACACTAGTTCGGGTTGTGTCTTCAAACTTCCCCAGGGCTCTGCTTTGGAATTCCTCTTTTGGTGGGACACCTGAGGTAACAAACCTGAAAGGAGTCCTTCCATCCCACAGATTGATGAAAAACAATTGTGATCGAGCCAAATCCACAGAGAGCAAGATTCTTCCATGGCCCATGAGGCCTCCCCAATATTCCACGGTCATCGCTGATACAAAATCCAGAGACAAAAGCCTGAGCACGCGCCTCAGACTCGCTCATTCTTCATACACAGAAGATTTCTTCAGATAAGAACCTACACGGCACTCGAAGGCACCCAAAATATATAGTCTAACCTGGACACTAATGCACTGTCTGACAACCTGAGGCCGGACCTCGTGACCAACTCCGAGACAGGTGACCGTACACTGAGCTCATGAGACCCGACAAGGCCTTAGGTCATCATCTCTTCCGTACCTCAGATTTCAGGCTTCAGAACCTAGACCTTATCTCCAATCACTTCCCAGGGGTGACTGTGATGCAGAAATCAGAACTCTTCCTTACCCATGGCAAGAAACCTTGTGGTTGGCATGTTGTCCAACGTTCAGT
>NW_026745104.1:0-2704 GCF_022355385.1 Mustela nigripes
GCCCAGGGTTTATCCTGAGACCCTGAGGGGATGGGTCCATGACCCAGGAGCTCAGCTAACCCTAACAGTAACCACTAACTGTGACCCTGACACTGATGTGAGCCTGCCCCAAATGCTAACCCAAGCCCTGACCCGACCCTGTCCCTGACCCTGACTGTGATCCTGACCTGAACTCTAAACCTAAACCTAAGGCTGACACAGAACATGATGTGGACCCTGAACCTAAACCTAACGCTGACATTACCATAACCATGACTCATACCTAACCATGACCCTGACCCTGACCCTAATCCTAACCCTGACGCTGACCTAACACTGACCCTAACCCTAACTCTGACCGTGATTGTGAGCCTGACCCTAACCATAAACCTAAAGGCAATTCCAACCATGACCCTAATATGGACACTGACCTAAACCGAACGCTGACCCTAAACCTAACACTAACTACTACCCTAAACCAAACCCTAACCCTGACCTTACACTATCTAACCCTAACCCTAAACATAACCCTACTTCTAACTCTAAACCTAACCCCAATCCCAAACCCTACTGCCAAAACCTAACTGTGGCACTGAACCAAAAATTGACCCTAAACCAAAGCCTGACCCTAAAACAGACCCTGGCCCTGACCTTCACGTGAGCCTGACCCTGACCCTAAGCCTAACCATGACACTAACACTGACCACTACATAATCCTGTCCCTGACCCGAATGTGGACTTTAATCCAATACCTGACCCTGACAGTAAACCTGACACTGGCGCTAAACTTGACCCTGACCCTGACCCAGACCATGACCATAAAACTACCCTGACCTAACAGTCACCCAGACCCTGACCTGAACACTAAACCTGACAGTGACTGTGAGCCTAACCCTAACTCTAAACCTAAATGCAGCCCTGACCCTGACACTAACACGGGCCCTCCCCCGAATCCTATCACTGAAGCTAAACCTAACACTAACCCTTAACCCTACCATGGACCCTGATCCTAACAACTTCTCACCCTAACCGTCAACCAAACACTAACCCTAACACTAACCCTAAACTTTAACCATAACCCTGACCCTATACCTGACTATGATCCTAACCCTAACCCTGAACTTTGCCTATACCAGACCCTGACTCTAAACCTGACCCTGGCCCTGACACTAAACCTAACCATGACCCTAACAATGACCACTACATAACCCTGTCGCTGACCCGAATGTCGACTTTAAACCAATATCTGATCCTGACCGTAAACCTGACACTTGCCTTAGACTTCACCCTGAACCTGACCCAGGCAAAGACCATAAACCTACCCTGACACTAACAGTGACCCTGACACTGACCCTAACACTAACACTGATACTGAATGTGAGCCTGACCCAAACTATAACCCTAAAGGTAACAATGACCCTGACACTAACACGGTACCTGACCAGAAACCTAATGCTGAACCTAACCCTAAAACTAACCACTAACATTATCCCTGACACTGATCGAACCCGGTCTAACCCTAACCCTCAACCTACCTCTAACCCTAACCCTATCCCACTTTAACAATAATCCTGACCATCTCCTGACCCTGATCATAACCCTAACTCTGAACTTTGCCTATGTCAGACCTAAGCCTGGCCTTGACCTTAACACTGACCCTATCCCTGACTGTAACCTAAATCTGCCCAATCCGCGATCCTGAAAAGAATCGTAACCCTAAAGCTAACCCTGATCCTGAACCTACTCATAAAACAGAACCTAAACATAAAGCTGACCTTACCATAACGAAGAACCTAACCCTGACCCTGACCCTAACCCTGACACTAAACCTGTCCCAAACCTATCCCTGACCTGACATGAACCTTGCACCCAAACCAAAACTAGAAGCTAACCCTAAATCTAACCATGACCCTGAACCTGACCCTAAACCTAACCGTCACCCTAACACTGACCCTGAACCTGACTCTGACCGTAACGTTAACCCTGACCCTACTATGAGCCTGACCCTAAACCTAACCATTAACCTAACCCTAACACTGACCCCTACCCTAAGCCTAGCGCTAACCCTGACCCCAAAGACGTCTAACACTAACCTTGACCCTACGTCTTTCTTAACCCTAACCCTAACACTAACCTAGTCTAAAACCAGCTCTGTTCCTTCCAGCGGGGACAACAGCTGCACCCAGGCTTCCCAAGGGCTGGGTGGAGGCTGTATACGGGTTACTGGATGGGCCGTGCATTGAGTGGAGTGTGAGCCTTGAACAGCTTGGGGACCGGCGGCTCAGGGACCTCTGATGCAGCAGGAAGTTCGGTAAGGAGCCCCCAGGCAGTGGTGACCTCACTACCGTGATGACAGAACCCAACGGAATTGGAACCCACGTATCCAGGCACCCAATTACAGCGAAAACCTCCCTGCCCAGATCACTTCAAAGAACATCCTAAAGAAAGCGACATGTTCTTCGGCTGTACTAAAGCCGAGAGGATGCAGGGAGAAGAGAGCTCGCCCGCCAGACACATCCCCTCCCTGGCAGGACATATCAGGTTTCCCCAACGCCTCAGGCCCTTTGGCTAATAAAATCAAAAGGTGACATGAGGGGGCTCAGAGTCAGAGAGTCCCACACCTTCTGATCCACCGGTGTAGCCCTTGGTCTCCTCACCGTCTCTGTGTGTGTGTGTGTGTGTGTGTGTGCCTCTGGGTGTCTGTGTGTCTGTGTGTAAAGAAGAC
>NW_026745105.1:0-2703 GCF_022355385.1 Mustela nigripes
GTTTGGGAGAACGGGGTGGGATTATGGACATTGGGGAGGGTATGTGCTTTGGTGAGTGCTGTGAAGTGTGTAAACCTGGTAATTCACATACCTGTACCCCTGGGGATAAAAATATATGTTTATAAAAAATAAAAAATTAAAAAAAATGGTTTGTACAGCTTTTTTGTTTCTCAAAAATTTTTTGGGGGCGCCTGGGTGGCTCAGTGGGTTAAGCCGCTGCCTTCGGCTCAGGTCATGGTCTCAGGGTCCTGGGATCGAGCCCCGCATCGGGCTCTCTGCTCAGCAGGGAGCCTGCTTCCCCCTCTCTCTCTCTGCCTGCCTCTCTGCTTGCTTGTGATCTCTCTCTCTCTCTGTCAAATAAATAAATAAAAATATTTAAAAAAAATTTTTTTTGATTAAATTCATTCATTATCTCCAAAGAATTTAAAAGTGAAGATTTCCTTTATGCCATATCTAAGTGTGAAGCCCCCAAAAGTTACAACAAGTAAAGAGTGACTATGGAAAATGACTATAAATAGTGAAAAATGGAAAATGTCAGAAAATCGCAAGACATTCAGGCAGTTGGATGTTTTCGTGACATATAGCATATCTATTTTTCCTCAAAATAGCATTTTTTTCTCCAATCTCTCTGTCCATACACAATCATGATGATAAACAGAAAAATCTACTTCACATTCCAATTACAGTAATGTATATATCCATTTTTATATGATATCCTTTGAGTGGATGATGTAGGGATCATTTCCACTTTTATTGCAAATATACTATAGGTCTCAAACTTTTGTACTTAGAAAATTAAATCATGTGTTCCATTTGGACTTGTGTACAGAGTCACTTGAATTTTTCTACATTATTTAACTAACTATATTTTCATAAGTTGATCTCACATTTTTATTACTATTAGAGTTTAACCTGAAAACATGACCAATATCAAATTTGAAATATATGCTCATTTACATTGAAAATTTTGTTTTCAAATTCATTGGTAAGGTGAAAGGAGGGAAGGAGGAGACTATTAAGATAAATACATATCATATTAAAATCAATTAAAAAATACTGGCATACACTCTGGATATGAACTTGGTCAATTTTCATTTTATAAAGTCATAATGCAGGACTTTTTCCAACTACTCACAAGAATGTTATTCTCATTATTTATTATTTTTTATTAATAATGTTAAAAAACATAATTTGATATTGAGTTTTATTTTTAATGTTTTATTAATGCTCCACTTTAAAATGTTTTTATTTCTTCCCTTCTTTTTGAAAGGTACATCCATTTTCTGATTAGGAGAACTACACAATTCTCCATTATTGCAAACTTTTGTTTATTCAAAATTTTAATAAACTAACATTTGTAATTCTAAAATTTTCTATTAAGTTCTTTCGTATGTTTAATCTATTTATAAGTGATTCTTATTAAGATAATATTGTAAGCATATAAATGTTCATTTCTGAGCATTTGTAAGCAATAAATATTCATTTTTAAACAGGAACCAAGCAACATTTCTTAATATAGGATTTTATAGTCAGTTATTATAAATATTCAGTAATGTTCTCTTCAAAATGACATTTCCTTTATGGGGAGCAAGGGTAAAATTACCCACTAAGAGTTAGCAGCACTCACTAAACAATAACTATTCTATAAAACTTTGACCTAATTTAGATATTGGAAAATAAGGACAGACATTCCTACTTACAGGCTTTGTCTATTATAGTCAGAGCTCACTACTGCTAAGAATGTAGGCCATAGTCTTTCTGAAAAGGTAAAATTGATATTTTAATAAAGTGCTTTATAGCAAGATTTTACTATGCTGAAAAAATGCTTATGAGAGAGTTCTGAAAATGCACATCTACACTGAGCTTCAGAAAAGCAAATATGGGGATGTGTTATATTCTCAGAAGTGCTTTGCTTATCCATTATTTAGCATGTTTCAGCTGAAGTGTCAATATTTGCTAATTCAGTGAGCTATAGATAGGTAAGGACTTATAAATTCTTTCCCTCTTCTGATTTTAGATGTGCCTGCATCTCTTTTCCCATCCATTGTATCATGAAGAATATTAAATTACTGGTCTACTGAGGGTTGCCGGGGGGGGGGGGTTTGGGAGAAGGGGGTGGGATTATGGACATTGGGGAGGGTATGTGATTTGGTGAGTGCTGTGAAGTGTGTAAACCTGGTGATTCACAGACCTGTACCCCTGGGGATAAAAATATATGTTTATAAAAAATAAAAAATTTAAATTACTGGTCTAGCTACAAGGTGGAAAAAGGAAATTCCCATGAGTTTTTTGTTTTATTTTGTTTTTACTTAGTTTGCTAGTTTCTTCTTTTTAAATTTTTATTTATTTTTTAAATTTCTTTTCAGTGTTCCAGAATTCATTGTTTATGCACCACACCCAGTGCTCCATGCAATACATGCCAGTTTGTTTCTTTCCTTTCCTCTCTCTCTCTTCCTCTTCCTCTTCTTCTCTTCAAAAGTATATGTATATCAAGTTCTGGATTTTAGTGGGTCCCAAAGGTTTAGGAGAGAAATAATGTGACCAAAGCATTATTTCATGGGTGTATGTCTAAGAATTGTGCAGAATTCATGAAAAATCATAATCCATAAATTCAATAAATCCAATGAATCTCAAAGCAGAGAAATGAATTTTTTATGAGTCAAGATGGCGGAGAAGTAGCAAGCTGAGACTGCTTCAGCTAGC
>NW_026745106.1:0-2703 GCF_022355385.1 Mustela nigripes
GATTACATTCTTTAGGGGCCACATAACAAATTCCTCTGCCCAAATCTTTCCTATAAATTGCTAAATCTAGGATATGTTATATTCCGATTTTGATTATCAGACCTAGATCATGAATCTGATGAATTTTTGGCAAGATTACTTCAGAAGTAGTCTTGTCTTCTTTTAAGAGGCACATAATGTCTAGTTGTCTTCTGGTGGTATTCAGACTTTTTAAAAAGAATTAACATGTAATGTTTTATTTGTTTCAGGGGTACAGGTCTGTGTTTCATCAGTCTTATACAATTTACAGCACTCACCATAGCACATACCCTCTCCAATGTCCATCACTCAGTCACCCCATCCCTCCCACCCCCCTCCCCTCCAGTAACCCTCAATTTGTTTGCTGAGATTAAAAGTCTCTTATGGTTTATTTCCCTCTCTGGTTTCATCTTGATTCAGTTTTTTTCCTCTCTTCCCCTATGATCCTCTGCCTTGTTTCTCAAATTCCACATATCAGTGACATCATAAGATAATTGTCTTTCCCTGATTGACTTATTTCGCTTAGCATCATACCCTCTAGTTCCATCCACATCTTTGCAAATGGCAAGATTTCGATTTTTGATGGCTGCATAATATTCCATTGTATATATACACCACATCTTCTTCATCCGTTCGTCTGTCAGTAGACATCTGGGCTCTTTCCATAGTTTGGCTATTGTGAACATTATTGCTATAAACATTTGGGTGCAGGTACCCCTTCAAATTACTGCATTTGTATCTTTGGGTAAATATTCAGTAGGTCATAGGATAGCTCTATTTTCCACTTTTTGAGGAACTGTTTTCCAGAGTGGCTGCACCAGCTTGCGTTCCCACCAACAGTGTAGGAGGGTTCCCCTTTCCCCTCATTCTCACAACATCTGTCATTTCCTGACTTGTTCATTTTAGCCATTCTGGCTGGTTTGATGTGGTATCTCATTGTGGTCCTGATTTGTATTTCCCTGATGCTGAGTGGTGTTGAGCACTTTTTCATGTGTCTGTTGGTCATTTGGATGTCTTCCTTGTGGAAATGTCTATTCATGTCTCTGCCCATTTCTTTTAAAAAAAAAAAAATTATAATTACTATTAATTTTCTTTTTTAAAATATTTTATTTATTTATTTGACAGACAGAGATCACAAGTAGGCAGAAAGACAGGCAGAGAGGGAGGGGGAAGCAGGCTCCCTGCCGAGCAGAGAGGCCGATGCGGGGCTCAATCCCAGAACTCTAAGATCATGACCTGAGCTAAAGGTAGAGGTTTTAACCCACTGAGCCACTCAGGCACCCTCCTCTGCCCATTTATTGATTGGATTATTTGTTCTTTGGGCATTGAGTTTGCTAAGTTCTTTATAGATTTTGGACACTAGCCCTTTATCTGATATGTCATTTGCAAGTATCTTCTCCCATTCTATTGATTATCTATTGGTTATCTTTTGTCGACTGTTTCCTTTGCTGTGCAAAAGCTTTTTATACTGAAGAAGTCGCAATAGTTCACTTTTGTCCTTGCCTCCCTTGCCTTTGGTGATGTGTCTAGGAAGAAGTTGCTGCCGCTGAGGTCAAAGAGGTTGCTGCCTGTGTTCTCCTGAAGGATTTTGATGGATTCCTGTCTCACATTTAGGTGATTCATCCATGTTGAGTCTATTTTTGTATATGGTATAAGGAAAAGGTCCAGTTTCATTCTTCTGCACATGGCTATCCAATTTTCCCAACACCATTTGTTTAAGAGACTGTCTTTTCTCCATTGGATATTCTTTCATGCTTTGTTGAAGATGAGTTGACCATAGAGTTGAGGGTCCACTTCTGGGCTTTCTGTTCTGTTCCATTGATCTATTTGTCTGTTTCTGAAGCAGTACCATACTGTCTTGATGATAACAGCTTTCTAATAGAGCTTGAAGTCCAGGATTGTGATCCCACCAGCTTTGGTTTTCTTTTTCAACATTCCTTTGGCTATTCGGGGTCTTTTCTGGTTTTATATAAATTTTAAGATTATTTGTTCCATTCTTGTGAAAAAAAGTTGATGGTATTTTGATAGGGATTTCATTGAATGTGTAAATTGCTCTAGGTAGCATAGACATTTTAACAATATTGGTTCTTCCAATCCATGAACATGGAATGTTTTTCCATTTCTTTGTGTCTTCCTCAATTTCTTTCATGAGTATTCTGTAGTTTTCTGAGTACATATCCTTTTCCTCTTTGGTTAGATTTATTCCTAGGTATCTTATGGTTTTGGGTGCAATTGTAAATGGCATTGACTCCTTAATTTCTCTTTTTTCTGTCTTGATGGTATTGTATAGAAATGCAGCTAATTTCTGTGCATTGATTTTATATCCTGCCACTTTACTGAATTCCTATATGAATTTTAACAGTTTGGGGACTGAGTCTTTTTTTTTTTAAAGATTTTATTTATTTATTTGACAGAGAGAGATCACAAGTAGGCATAGAGGCAGGCAGAGAGAGAGAGAGAGAGGAGGAAGCAGGCTCCCTGCTGAGCAGAGAGCCCCATGTGGGGCTCGATCCCAGGACCCCGGGATCATGACCTGAGCCGAAGGCAGATGCTTTAACCCACTGAGCCCCCAGGCACCCCAAAGATTTTACTAATTTATTTAACAGATAGATCAGAAGTAGGCAGAGAGGATGCAGAGGGGGGGGGGCTCTTTTGGGTTTTCCACATAAAGTATTGTAGCATTAC
>NW_026745107.1:0-2703 GCF_022355385.1 Mustela nigripes
TTTTTTCTAAAGATTTTATTTATTTGACAGACAGAGATCACAAGTAGGCAGAGAGGCAGGCAGAGAGAGAGGAGGAAGCAGGCTCCCCGGGGAGCAGAGAGCCCAATGTGGGGCTCAATCCCAGGACCCTGGGATCATGACTTGAGCTAAAGGCAGAGGCTTAACCCACTGAGCCACCCAGGTGCCCCAGGGCTCAAAATTTTATCTCCGTTATGATTGCAACTATATAGAACAAATGATACTGTGCTCTAAGTGCAGGGACTGTAAGAAATGGACTAAAAATGATGGCTTATGTTAAATGGTAGAACTACTAATGTTCTCTTACAAACAAATATAAACAGAAGCATTAGAAAGTAAAAGGGGGAGAGAGAAATGCACATGATTTTCCCCCTTACTGCATTTTTTCTTCAGAGTACCAAAAGCTAAATCCCCACTTCTTAACTGTGATAGGCACTGCTAATTACCCACCCATTCTTCCCCTTTCAGCTTACCAAAAGAACTTTCATTTGCTTTGCAGGTGGGGTGAGCCATATATCCAAACTTATCTTGTGGATAGAAGTGGCCTGTCCATGAACAAGTTTTGTAGGATGTGTAAATAGTGTTGCCATCTCTTGCAAACCAAAGTACAGGATGCCCAGTGACATTTAAATTTCAGATAAGCAATACATATTTTTTAAGTTGTAAGTATATTATGTGAGACATACTTACACTACAAAAGTTATTCATGTTTATCTGAAATTGAAATTTACCTGGGTGTCCTATATTTTCTCTGGCAACCTTATATGTAAAGAACTTGGAGATCTAAGTTTCTGGATGCAGCATTTATGAAAAACATATAGCCCTATCGTTTGGATTGTGTTTCACTTCCTGTACCAAAAACTAGGCCATAATGGCATAGGAAAATAAGATTTTACTTTTCTCAAATGATGTTTGAAAAGAAGCAGTCCAGAGAGGGTGCAGTTACTTAAGGAGTAAAGCCATGAGGCTCCTTCCAGTGTCCAACTCCACTTCCGTAGCATGCATCTGGACCTAAGACTAGCAATATGGTGGTTCCACTTCCAGGTACCCTGCATGGATCCTGGGATGGGATGGTGGTGGAAGAGAATAGGGATGAAGAGCAAATGATGACTAATACTATCTAGAATCTAACATTTTATCAGGTTTTTCTTCTTTTCCTTATTATTGTTTTTAATTGGGAAAACTGGTTTGGGAGGAAGTTTCAACTAGTAACTTAGGGTTACATTTCACTGGCCTTCTGCCATATTATTCAATTTTTCTCATTAGAAAATGCTTCCCATGCACCACCAACATCTACCCTTTATTCAATACTCTGCTTAAGCTCCAGTCCCTCCCACCAAAATGCTCTCTGCTTGCCAGTCCTCTGTGATCCCTCAACACTGAAGTACATGGGCGTGTTCTTCACAGGTTAGCTCTAAATTAAACTTTTTTGTTTGGTGCAATTGTGTTTTCCTTAGAAGTGGACTGTATGGTCCTTGCGGGAGGGGACCATGACTTATTAACAATGTGCCTGGAACTTACCAGGATCCTGATAAACATTTGTTGATGCGTTTACCACCAACTGTCACCAAATCTTAACAAAATGCCATAAGAAAACTTTAAGCATAAGCTTTCTAAAGCTGTAGGTAGAAAGGCTGAAATGAAGGAGAATGTGTTTTACTTTACTTTATTTATTTATTTAATGCTTCATTGCTTGTGCACTACATTGACATGGTTGAAAATTCCAAAGATATAAAAGACCATACAGTGTGAAATATCTCCCTCCTGCCTCTTTCCCTTAGCTATCTAGCTTCTCTCCCCCATGTAACCAACCTCATCACTTTCCTGTATTCACTAGAGAGAAATTTTATATTTACAAGCAAATACGCATATTTTAAAGTTTGTTTTGAATATTTAACATTCACTATTCACTGAAATTCATGCCAGGCACTGTGCTAAATGCTTTACATTTAATCCTCCCATCAACTCAGTGAGGCAGGTTTTTCTTCTTTTCATTCTCCCAGCTTTGCTGAGTTACACATGACAAATAAAAAATTGTATAACTTAAGGTGTGTAATGTGATGATTCGATATATGTATACAGTGTGAAATGAGTACCATGGTCAAGCTAATTAATGCATTCATCGCTTTACATAGTTGCCTTTTCCTGGGCATGGTGAGAACAGCTAAGATCTACTCTTAGCAAATTTCAGGTATATAATAGAATATTATTAACTACGGTACCAAATCATAGGATAAATGCAAATCAAAACCACAATGAGATATTACCTGACACCTGTTAGGATGGCTAGTATCAAAAAGACAAGAGGTGAGGAATGTTGGCAAAGGGGTGCAGGAAAAAAAAAAAAACCACTCACACTGTTGGTGGGAAGGCACACGGTACAGCCACTATAGAAAACAGCATAGAGTTTCCTCAGAAATGTAAAAGTAGAACAGACAACCATATGATCCAGCAATTTTATTTCTGAGTATTCATCGAAATGAAGTAAAATCAGTATCTTTTTTTTTTTAAGATTTTATTCATTTATTTGACAGAGAGAGATCACAAGTAGGCAGAGAGGCAGGCAGGGGAAAGCAGGCTCCCTGCTGAGCAGAGAGCCCGATGCGGGACTCGATCCCAGGACTCTGAGATCATGACCTGAGCCGAAGGCAGCGGCTTAACCAACTGAGCCACCCAGGCGCCCTA
>NW_026745108.1:0-2703 GCF_022355385.1 Mustela nigripes
AGAGAGAGAGAGAGAGCTGTATTTTATTTATATATTTATATAGATGACTATATGGCCAAAATAACAACTACACTATAGCAACAATGAAGTCATAAAAAGAAAACAGATGTACATTTGACTAATTAGCACTTGACTAACCAAAGAAAGAAAGAAAGAAAGCTGGAGGTGGAGATAATCTATTCCAGTGGTTTTTAAAGCTTTTCGTTCTTCTTATAGCCAAATACCATTTTTTTTTTCATAAGAAATGTTATGCAGAGTTCAAGTATAAAACAATTAGAAAAAAGCTGGTTTGGTTTAAGTGGAGATCAATGTCTTAGACCCCATGCATTCCTACAGACCTTTTGTTTACACTGGAGCTCAGAAGAAATGCTGGAAAACTGTTTCAAATTATTGTATTTAAAAGAAGAACAATAATCTGGGTTCTGAGATTTGGACTCGCTATTACAAAAGTTTTTGTATCTGAGCAAGTCACTTAATCTTCTCTTGGTATTAGTTTCTCATCTCTTAACTGGGGAGCATGATACCTGTTGTACTTACCATAGAATTATTGTAGGGATCAGATAAGATGATACACATTGAATAGGCTTTAGAAAATCTGAAGACTTTATCAAATGTTAAATCATATTATAGCTATTATAAAAGTTATTTGTACATTGCAAAAATATTTTTGTGATTAAAATATGGCTTGTAAAATAAAATAAACAACTGGTTATATTTTAAAGAAATTTCTATCTTATCATCAGTCTTATTCTTGTTGGGTTTTATCTTGTGTTTTCTTATCTATGGATGGTAGATGACATCTGTATAGTGAGAAGAAACAGACTAACCAGAAAGCAGGGAATTATAAGTGTTATAAATATACAGTGTACTTGGAGTTTGAGACAATGTGGCATAGCAATGGCTGTGAGCAACAGGAGATAAGGTAGTCATTCTGAAACATGGCTAGTGGTCTCAACTGACAGTTTCCAACAGCCACAAACCCTATTAAAACACCAACCATAGCTTGAGACTGAAGGATAGTGTTCTTTTACAGTCATTCTGGAGAAGGTTTTACTTATATGTTTGTTTTATAGGCATGAATTCTGAATATGTATCCCTGAATATGGTTGGCAATGGTGTCAACATTACAAACCAACCATAGGTAATTATGTGAAGAGTTACCAAAGTCAAGCATAACAACATAAACAGTCCTTCTAAATACTTTTTTTTTTAATTTTTTATTTTTTATAAACATATATTTTTATCCCCAGGGGTACAGGTCTGTGAATCACCAGGTTTACACACTTCACAGCCCTCACCAAAGCACATCCCCTCCCCAATGTCCATAATCCCACCCCCTTCTCCCAAACCCCCCCCCCCCCAGCAACCCTCAGTTTGTTTTGTGAGATTAAGAGTCACTTATGGTTTGTAAATACTTTTTATTAAGAGAGTTGAATAGGTGCACTGGTCTGATCTATAGTTTGTTTTTGAATTCATAAGCTTCTGAAACTTGAAGCTATTTTGAAATTAATAGAAGTGGGAGTTTATTAAAATGAGTTTATAGGTATTAATCATTAAATACAGTCACATATTTTAGCTTTCAAAGAGTTCTACTTAGGCAAGTAAGCCCTTGAAAAGAAATGTAAAAGAGAAATGTTAACATCCCTGGGAAGAAGGCAATTATTTAATCTTCTAAGTTTACATTCAGAACACATCCATAGCAAATATAATTTATGTCTACATCATAAATATTCCACAAGAAATGTTTATGAGCTCCCAGAACTTGAAGTCACCTTTTTGGACAATAGACCATTCTGAGATATGCCATCACCTCCACCTGAGAGGTAACTATTACAGCCTATTTATTATGTCTCCTGATTTTATGGAAAGTATCTGTAAAAAATACAGCAGTGTCCTCCGAATAACATAAAAATAAAAATATCCATCTTCATTGTAATTTTTTTTTCTTATTCTGTCACCTAAATATTTCCTAGTCTAACACCTGGAGCTCGGGGAGGTTTGAGGAATTTGCTTATTTAACGCAGTGCTTCTGCATTGGCTTTGGAAACAAAATAAAGCAATAAGTTCAATATTTTGAAAGAAGTTTCTAGAAAAGTCCGAAGTGTTTTTAGTTGTTATTCTGGACTACTATGTAGTCCTTCTTCTCTATTTACAAACAAATATTAAAAAAAAAACATACTTTATATATCATGCAAGAAGCTTTTTTTTTTTTTTTTGTATACATGTAGACTCTACCCTGCATAAAAATGTTTAGATTTTCTGTGAAACCTATGCTTCTAAGAAAGCCAAGGTCTAGCAGTAGGGCAATATGGATAATGACAACTAAATAGAGAACTAGACATGACTCAATTAAATAATGGTACATGGGGCATCTAAGAAATTCTAATTACTGTCTAAGTCATGATCACAAGTCCACATTTCTGATATGTGGGAGAACACAGGGTTAAATAGAAATATTTTGTTTAAGTAAATATAAATGAGGTAATGAAAGACTCAACCCCTAGACCAATGACTTGAACATAGTAAGAGCTCAGAAGAATTTGTTGAATCATTAAAATTTCCCTGTTCATTCAATTTCAGCTCCTTCTTCTTAAATCACTTGTAAAATAATGTAAACCAACTGTTTTTCTTTTCTCTTTCTTCCTTCCTTCCTTCTTTCTTTCTTCCTTCCTTCCTTCCTTCCTTTCTTTCTCTCCTTCTCCT
>NW_026745109.1:0-2703 GCF_022355385.1 Mustela nigripes
AAAAAAAAGAACAAACGTGGTTAAAACTAGAGAGTATAAGGGTGTATAGAGGGAGAAGAAACAAGATGACAGAGGAGGAGGAGACCTAAAATCATCAGGTCCCAGGAGTTCAGTTAGATAGTTATCAAACCATTCTGAACACCTACAAACTCAACAGGAGATCGAATAGAAGAAGAGCAACAATTCTAGGAACAGAAGAGCAACCACTTTCTGCAAGTTAGGATGTATGGAGAAGTGAATCTGAGGCAATATACAGGAATAGACTGTGGGGGGAGGGGCTGGCTCCCAACAAACGGTGGAGCAACAGAGCACAAAATCAGAACTTTTAGAAGTTGGCTCCACTGAGGGACCTCACTCCAGAGGTTAAGCAGGAGTTAGAGCCCTCGCAGGAACAGTGTGGTCACAGAAAGAACAGGGGTGTCTGAGTGTGGCAGAGCTCCAAGGTATCAGAGCAGGGAAGCTGGCAGCAGAGATGAAGCCAAGGAGGGGGCTCTCAGCTTGGGGTTACCTTAAACTGTGATCTCAAAGAGCATGGACCCCACAAGTCGCTGACCCAGAGAGACTCACCTTCCTCTTCTGGGAGGAACAGGATGGCAGGAATCTGCTGGGTTTGGAGACTCCAAACAAAGCCCTGCGTCAGAGATAGAAATGCTTGGACACAGGTTGGAGACCAGAGAGATATGAGAGATTGACTGCTTTTCTCTCAGGGCACACTGAGGAGTGGGACCCTGAGCTCTTGGTTCCTCCAGCCAGAGATTGGGAGACTGGTATCATTATTCCTGTCCTCCAGAGCTCTACAGAAAGCATTCGGGGAACAAAATCTCCCGAGACCAAAATTGTGCAGATTAGTTAGCCTGGCCCCTGGCAAAGGCAGTGCAATTCCGGCTTGGGCAAAGATATTTGAGAATCCTGGCTACAGGCCCCTCCCCCAGAAGATCAGCAAGAAAATCCAGCCAAGACCATGTTAACAGATCAGTGAGAACTGCAGAAATCTGGAATGCAACACATAGAATTCATGGATTTTCCTCCATGATTCTTTAATCTTTCAAAGTTAAATATTTTTCATTTTATTTTCTTCTTATTCAGTTTTTAAAATTGTTCCTCTTTCCTATTTTAAACTTTTTAACTATTCTATCTTATCTATACCTTTTTTAAAAATCTTTTTAAATTTTCATTGTTATATTCTATCCCTTCGTTGTATTTAACCTTACTTTTTGTATACATATAGGCTTTTCTTTCTTCAGGGATACAGTTTCTTCTAACAGATCAAAATATACCTTAAATCTAGTGCATGGATTTTTTTTAGTCTCCAGCCTGCTCACATTCTTTCCTATTTTTTTTTTAACCAACTTGTCTTATCAATTATCTTTTTTTTTTAGTTGCTCAGCATCAGGGAAATACAAATCAAAACCACAATGAGGTACCACCTCATTTAGTCAGAATGGCTAAAATTAACAAGTCAAGAAATGACAGACATTGGGAGGATGTGGAGAAAGGGGAACCCTCCTACACTATTGGTGGGAATGCAAGCTGGTGCAACCACTCTGGAAAACAGCATGGAGATTCCTCAAAAAGTTGAAAATAGAGCTATACTATGACCCAGCAATTGCACTACTGGGTATTTACCCTAAAGGTACAAGTGTAGTGATCTGAAGAGGCACACGCACCCAAATATTTATAGCAGCAATGTCCAAAATAGCCAAACTATGGGAAGAGACTAGATGTCCATCAACAGACGAATGGATAAAGAAGATGAGGTATATACAATGGAATACTATGCAACCATCAAAAGCCCCAAATCCTGCCATTTACAATGTTGTGGATGGAACTAGAGAGTTTAGGTTAAGCAAAATTAGCCCATCAGAGAAAGAATTATTATATGATCTATCTGATATGAGAAATTTGAGAGGCAGGGCAGGGGTTTATGGGGGGTGGGAAGGGAAAAAAAAGAAACAAGATGGGACTCGGAGGGAGACAAAACATAAGAGACTCTTAATCTCAGGAAACAAACTGACGTTCGCTGGGGGGTGGAGGGGAGGGATAGAGTAGCTTAGTTATGGACATGGGTGAGGGTATGTCCTATGGTGAGTGCTGTGAATTACATAAGACTGATGATTCACAGACCTGTACCCCTGAAGCAAATACTATATTATATGTAAAAAAGAAAAACACAAACAAAAACAAACAGAAAAAAAAAAAACCTAGAGAGTATAAGGCTAAGTGAATTAAGTCAGTCAAAGAAAGACAAATACCATATGATTTTTGGAACTTAAGAAACAAAACAAATGAACAAAGAGGGAAAAAAAGAGAGACAGACAAACCAAGAAACAGACTCCTAAATATAGAAAAGAATCTGATCGTTACCAGAGGGGAGGTAGGTGGGGAAGTGGGTGAAATAGGTGATGGGAATTAAAGAGGGCCCTTGTTCATCATCACTAGCCATCAAGGAGATTCAAATTAAAACCACATTAAGATATCACCTTTCACCAGTTAGAATGGCCAAAATTAGTAAGACAGGAAACAATATGTGTTGGAGAGGATGTGGAGAAAGGGAAACCCTCTTCCACTGTTGGTGGGAATGCAAGTGGGTGCAGCCACTTTGGAAAACAGTGTGGAGATTCCTCAAGAAATTAAAAATGGAGCTTCCCTATGACCCTGCAATTGCACTCCTGGGTATTTACCCCAAAGATACAGATGTCGTGA
>NW_026745110.1:0-2703 GCF_022355385.1 Mustela nigripes
GGATTGAGCCCCGCATGGGGCTCTCTGCTCAGCAGGGAGCCTGCTTCCCTTCCTCTCTCTCTGCCTGCCTCTCTTTAATAAAATCTTTTAAAAAATAAATAAATAAATCTTTAAAATAAATAAAATCTTTTAAAAAAAAGGTATGAAAACTCTTTTTAAAAATTTATTTATTTCTTTACTTATTTGGCAGAGAGAGAGAGAGAGCGCACAAGCAGATGGAGCAGCAGGCAGGGGGAGAGGGAGAAGCAGTTGGGAGCCTGATGAAGGACTCTGATCCCAGGACCACAACCCAAGCCAAAAGTAGACGCTTAACGACTGAGCCACCCAGGTGCTCCTGTTTGTTCATTTGTTTCTTTTTTAAAAAATTTATTTGAGAGGAGAGAGAGTGTGTGCATTTGAGGGAGCACGAGTGGGGAGGGGCAGAGGGAGAGGGAGAAGCAGACTCCCAGTGGAGCAGGGAGCCAGACGTGGGGCTCCATCCCAGGACCCTAAGATCATGACCTGAGCCGAAGGCTGACACTTAACCAACTGAGCCACCCAGGCGCCCCTCCATGAGGGATTTTTAAAATTATTATCTATACACCAATTAGGTAAAGTCCTAGGGACAGCAATAATTTGTATCTTTCCTCAGCATAAGTTGTGTGGTTTTACTTAACCTGGATATAACAGCCAAAGGCCTGAAAAATGCTTTTTGTCACCATCTAACTTTCCATTCATCTCTCTATATTTATGGCAAAAGAGAAAAGCATTATTTAAATATTTGATTTTTCTGTTGTGCATAGAAAGTTGAGGAAGCTCCTCTGAACCTGAGCAGAGCCTTTATGTTGGAAGCTCTATCCCTTATCAGCAGGAATAATAAAACCTCGGAGTCTAAGTCATAAAAGTTATTTTGGTCAGTCTTCTGATGCTTGATTCCCTCTGACAATATTTCCAACGGAACAGTACTTTCTGGCAATGGTTCAGGTCTCTCTTATCTTATAAACGACCTCTCTTAACTACGGTTCTTAGTTCAGGTGGCTACAACAGAATACCGTGGACTGCGTGGCTTATTAACAACAGAGAAGTATTTCTCACAGTTCTGGAGACTGGGAAGGCCAAGATCAAGGCCCTGGCCCACTCAGTGTCTGGCAAGAGGCTGCTTTGTGGTTTCTCGATGGCTGTCTTCTCGCCGTGTCCTCACATGGCAGGAGGGGCGAGGGAGCTCTCTGGGGCCCCGGTTACAAAGGCACAAATTCCATTCATGAGAGCCTCACCTTCATGATCTCATCATCTGCCAAGGGCCCCACCTCCAAATACTGTCACCTTGGGAGTTAGGGTTCCACAAAGAAATTTTGGAGTGATACACACATTCGGTCTATAGCAGATTCCCCCGCTCATCCATTTTTTTTTTCTTCCTGCTCCATCTAAAGCTTCTAAACTGGTAGCTTCCACTTCCGTGCTCCCAACTCACTCCCCCATTCACTCCTCCATGTGGTGTGATTCAGCAATGACACCGTTCGCCCTAAGGTCATGGGCCACCTCGACTGCCAAACCAATGTATACTTATCTTGCAGCGCTTTACAGTGTATGAAGTAATAACCACTCCCTCCTTGAAATCTTCCTTCCTTTGACTACTATGCCAATCCACTGTCCTTGTTTTTTTCTTCTTACCTCTTACCTCATCCTCTGGCTCTGTTTCCTTGACTGGACTCTTCAGTGTTGTTGTTTCCCAAGGCTCTAATCTTGACCTTGTACTCTGTCCTGTATGCTTTTCCTAGACAGTCTAAACCACTACCATTTGATTTATTTTTTTATTTCTTTAAAAAAAATTTTTAGTAGGCTCCATGCCCAATGTGGGCCTTGAACTCACAACCCTGAGATCAGGAGTCTCATGCTCCACTGACTGAGCCAGCCAGGTGCCCCTAAACCACTGCCATTTATGTACAGATGATCCAAAACCTCACCTTGAACCTAGATTTCTCTTCTAAGCTCTGTATTCATTCATAATCTACATATTTAACTGATGACAGCATATCAGCCCCTGGACGCCCTAGAGGTTCCTCACCATGTCCCACCTGGATTGTTGCCGCCATCTTCTGTCTCTTCCTTATTCTATTCTCCACACTTCCGGCTGAGTCATTTCTAAAACTCCAAATCTGATCAGGCCACTCTCCAGCTCAAAATTATTTCGTTGTTCTCCTGACACAGGACTCGATTCCAGGACCCTGGGATCACGACCTGAGCCAAAGGCAGACCCTTAATGGACTGAGTCTCCTAGGCGCCCTCATTTCCTAGTTTTAAAGATGAAGTGAGGGGCAGTCTTTCTTGTTAGGTGAGTGTACCTTTAGGGCAGGTCATAGATTTCCAGTCTATGGATGGAAGAGTAGCAGGCACTGATAATACTTTCCATTCTTCTGAGTTCCCTTGGGGAAGATAAGGGTACATTCCTCAACCGAGGCGGAGGAATAAGGGCGACATTGTAGTTTTGCTCCGAGTAAGTCATGGTGTTAGCAGAGTAACAGGCGAAGTGGACTTGTCCTAGTAGCCCATGGGCTCTCAACAAAGCTGAGTCCTATCTTGGCCATCTGGCCAAGTGATGACCTTTGTCAGTGGGTTCCAGCAATGGTATGTCCCCTATTTGCGTCCTGTTGTTCCAGATGTCCCTTTTCTTTTTTTAAAAATTTATTTATTTTCAGCATAACAGTATCATTATTTTTTCACCAC
>NW_026745111.1:0-2702 GCF_022355385.1 Mustela nigripes
AGGTTTCCTTTTTCTCTCCATCTCCACAAACTCTTGTTATTTCTTGCATTTTTTATCTTTAGCCATTTTGAAAGGTGTAAAATGATATGTCATTGTGGTTTTGATTTGCATTTTCCTGATAATTAATGATGTTGGGGATCTTTTCATGTGTCTACTAGCCATCTATACGTCCCCTTTGGAAAGATGTCTATTCAGGTCCTTTGACCACTTTTTAATTGGATTATTTGCTTTTTTTGGTGTCAAGTTGTACAAGTTTTTTTTTTTTTTAATATATTTTGGATATTAGCTCCATATCAAATATAACATTAGCAAATATCTTCTCCCATTCAATAGGTTATATTTTTGTTTTGTTGGAGGTTTCCTTCACTGTGCAGAAGCTTTTTATTTTGGTGTAGTCCCAACAGTTTAATTTTGCTTTTGTTTCCCTTGCCTGAGGAGACTTAGCTAAAAAAAAAAAATGTTCCTATGGCTGAAGTCAAAGAAATTACTGCCTATGTTTTCTTTTAAGAATTTATGGTTCCAGGGTCACCTGGGTGGCTCAGTGGGTTAAGGCCTCTGCCTTCGTCTCTGGTCATGGTCTCAGGGTCCTGGGATGGAGCCCTGCATTGAGCTCTCTGCTCAGCATGGAGCCTGATTCCTCCTCTCTCTGCCTGCCTCTTTGCCTACTTGTGATCTGTCTGTCAAATAAATAAAAATCTTGAAAAAAAAAGAATTTATGCATCAAATGGAGACATTTATGTCTTCAATCCACTTTGAGTTTAGTTTTGTGTATGGTGTAAGAAAGTGGTTTAGTTTCTTTTCTTTTCTTTTTTTTTTTTTTTTTGCATGTGGCTATCCAGATTTTACAACAGAATTTGTTGAAAAGACTGTCTTTTTCCCATTATATATTCTTGCCTCCTTTGTCATAGATTAATTGACCCACCATAAAAAGCATGGGTTTGCTTATGGACTTTCTATTCTGTTACATTGATTTATGTGTCTGTTTTTGGCCAGTACCATACTGTTTTGATTACTACAGCTTTGTAATAAAGTTTGAAATCTGGGACTGTGATACCTCTAGCCTTGTTCTTCTTATTCAAGACTGCTTTGGCTATTTGGATTTTTTGTTTGTTTACTTTTTTGGTTTTTTTATTTGTCTGTTTTTTGTATTCCAGACAAATTTTAGGATTATTCTAGCTCTGTGAAAAATGTTGTTGGTATTTTGATGGGAGTTGCCTTAGTTTGTAGATTACTTTGGGTAATATGGACATTTTAACAATATTGATTGTTCTAATCCATGAGCATGGACTATCTTTCTATTTTTTAGTGTCATTTTTTAGTGTCATTTTAGTGTCATTTTTAGTACCTGACCCTGATCAAAGTCAGATGAAGGCATTATAAAAAAAGAAAACCACAGGCCAAGATCTCTGATGATGCAAAGATGCTCGGCAAAATATTAACAACAGAATCCAAAATCATTCACCATAAACAAGTGGCATTTAATTCAGAGGGTGGTTCAGTATTCACAAATTCATCAACATGATAGATCACATTAACAAGAGAAAGGATAAAAACCATATGATCATCTCAATAGATGCAGACAAAGCATTTGACAAAGTACAATATACATTCATGATAAAAACTCTCAGCTGAGTAAGTTTAGAGAGAACATACTTCAACATAAGAAAATCCATACATGGGGGCGCCTGGGTGGCTCAGTTGGTTAAGCAACTGCTTTCGGCTCAGGTCACGGTCCTGGAGTCCCAGGATCGAGTCCCGCATCAGGCTCCCAGCTCCATGGGGAGTCTGCTTCTCCCTCTGACCTTCTCGCCTCTCATGCTCTCTCTCACTGTCTCTCTCTCAAATAAATAAATAAAATCTAAAAAAAAAAAAAAGAAAATCCATACATGAAAAACCCAGAGCTAACACCATACTCAATAGTGAAAAACTTAGAGCTTTCCCCCTAAGATCAAAAAACAACGTAAGGGGGTCCTTTCTCCCCACTTTTATTCAACATAGTAGTGGCAATCCTAGCCATAGCACTCAGACAAGAAAAAGAAAGAAAAGTCATTCAAGTTGGCAAGGAAGACATAAAACTTCCACTATTTGCAGATGACATGATTTTATATACAGAATATCCTAAAAACTCCATGAAACTGATAAATGAATTCAGTGAAGGATACAACAGTAATACACAGAAATCTGTTGCATTTATTTACACTTAATGAAGCATCAGAAAGAGAAATTAAGAAGATAATTTCATTTACAATTGCACCAAAAATTGTAAAATACGTATAAATAAACTTCACCAAGAAGGTGAAAGATCTGTACTCTGAAAATGGTAAAACATTGATGTAAGGAACGTTTTATTTCCTACCTGGAAATAGGAATTATATGGATCAGAGAAAGTTCCTAAAGGGATGATCTGTACCCTAAGGTGCTGAGAAATTAGAAATATAGCTTTTTCTTATCTCTAGCTTTAGCCCCTGCTGTTAGGGTTACTGTCTTATCCAGATGACCCCAAGAGAACAGGAGGGCCAGTGTGGAGGATAGGGCACTGGGGAAGATGCTGGTTGACCATTTCAAAACCAGTTTGGGTAATGGCTATTCCCCAAGCTACCCTAACTTCATTCCAAGCTATGCATGACCCTGCCCTTTCACCCCTCCTAGGATTTTCTGTATAAATTCTTTGGATTTACCTTGCGGACCTCAAGGAATATGAA
>NW_026745112.1:0-2702 GCF_022355385.1 Mustela nigripes
TGTCTTTCTGTACTTCCTCACCAACCTGTAGCATCCGCTGTCTGTCCCGCTGGTGTGGCCTTTGGTTGTCACATTGTTCTTCCTCTCCTGGCTCCATTAGAACATGCACATCTTCTGCAAGAGACACTGGTTATTGCATGAAGGCAAAAAACAGATTTTCATGAGAGGGTTAAGGCAGACTTGTGCTGCCAAATCTCCATCTGTTCCTCCAGGTTAGCTGCATAACCCTCTGGGAATGCTCAAGGTTCTTCGACATTTGAATCCTCTTCCATGTTTCCTTTAGGAAATACACGTTTTCTTCTTGAAATCGGGATGAGTGTCTTTCAGATGGCTTTCCTTGTGCAATACGTCTCTTCCAACATACTTCACACTTGTTCCTGTGGACTCTAAGTACATGAGTTCGTCCTGGGACTCATGTTCTAGGGTGTAGAGGGCCGAACCTGTCTTTGAGAAATTAGGACATTTTCAGCTCTAAAGATATCCAGATTCAGAGGCACAGAGGACTCCCATCACCATCCATAGAAGCAGAGCACCAAAAGGCATAGTGTCAATCCCCCTGCAAAATCTAACTGTGGAGGAATTATCTTTACCTAAATATGCATGGCAGTGTATTGTCTCCATAGCCAAGTCACTGACTTCAAGAGGACTAGCTATACCAGCTCTCAAAGCAGGTGGATAGCTCAAGCAACACCATCCCAAGCCAAAATCGGTATCCTTTGCATTTCTGAACAATGACAGGGCAGTGCGGCTCTTGTCTAGAACAAGGATGTATTCAGAAGTCAAAAGTTGGGTCCCGGGTGTGTCCATCAGTTCAGAGGCGGCCTTAAGCTCAACTCATGATCCCAGGGTCTTGGCATCGACTCTGGTCTCAGGTTCTCTGCTCAGGGAGAAGCCAGCTTCTCCCTCTCCAGCTCCACCCCCTGACTGTTATCTCTCTGTCTCTCTGTCCAATATGGGCATGTGCATTGTTTGACAAAAACAAAACAAACAAACAACAACAACAACAACAACAAAAAATCACTGTGCAAGGATTGACTGGGGCCAGAGAATGTTTTATTTAATTTGAACCTAGGTCCCAGTTAGAGAGAACCTCCAACCATCCTAAAATGCCAGACCTTTGCTCAGAGATCCGTTGTTCATTCTCCTGTTCTTTGTCTCCCTGTATCCCCTTAACAACCTGTAGCATCCACTCTCTGTCACGCTGTAATGGCCTCTTGTTGACACATTGTACATTTCTACTGGCTCTATTAGAACATGCCCATCTTCCACAAGAGGGACAGTTTCCTTATTGCATGAAACCATTTGGGGGATGGTGATGAGAGAGTTAAGGCAAGCTTGTGCTTTCACATCTCCATGCAGTTCTCCAGACAGGAGCTGCTACACCTTGTGGGAATGCAAAAGGTTCTTCAACATTTGAATCCTCTTCAAAGCGTCCTTTTGGAGATACAAGTTGTCATTCTGAAACAGGCATGGAAGTCTTTCAGATCACTTCACTTGGGCTATGGGTCTCTTCAAACAAGCTCCATGCTTGCTTCTGTGGACTCCGAGTACATGTATCCTTTCTGGATCTAACGGTATAGGATGTAGAGTCTGCTTTTGGTGCATTGTCACTTTAAATATAAGGAGGCCATTTTGGCACAATTTCTAGAGATGCTCGAAGTACACGTGTCCTAGCTCTTGAAGACTCCGGACATGTCTTTGGCACTGTTGCGAGTGTTCCCGTTGATCTTTCCTTGTGTGGCCTTATTCCTGGTCAGAATTTCCCTGATTGGGTGGGAGAACCATAATCATGTCCAGGGCTAGCATTTCCTCCCTTGAAGCTTTGTTTGAGGCATGATTTTTTCTCGGCCTTTTATGGCTAAGATGGAATGGTAGATTTTGCCTTTCTCTGAAGTCCAGAGGGCTGGTGATGACAGTCACGACCAAAGACTGAATTCGGCCATCGAGAAGGTGACAATGACTTGCTTTGCAAACTGCCTTGATGAGAGACCCAGGCAGCTCCAGCAGTTTGGAAGGGCTTGGGTTCCTCTTGTCTTACCCATGACTATTCCAGCCAAGCGCAGTGATCAGGCGTGGGTTAATGAGGACAGGTTGTTATAACCTCAATGCTTTGGTATTCACAGAAGCTGGCTTCACTGAAGCAGCCGTCCCTCTAACATGAACTTTGAGTCCTACAGCTTTAGGTAGGAAGCCCCGGGAAGGACAGAAAAAGAGCCCTATGAGCCTGATCATGAACTCAGTTTGTCTTGTGTGTTAATGTCCCACATCCCCCTTCTACACAAAAAGAAAAGAAAATGAGATTAGGTATACCAGGTTTTAGTCCAGCATTTCTCCAGGGACAGCAAGGATTTGCTATTTCCACTACAATTTCTAGATATCTCAAGAAACAGTAAAGCCTCTTGGGTATCATCAGCTCTCTGTGAGGTTTTCATCCTGTGAATGAGAGAGTTCTTTGTCATCATCTTTTACCTATGGATCAGTAATGACTAAGGGACGAAAAGTCCCTTTTCAAGGAAAGATGTTAGGGCATGGAAATATTGTGCTGTCTGGGCCCACATCTCCTAGTTTTAAGAAATACTAGTCATAACCGATTAGGGGGCTCTGTTTACCTGGCTTTACCTTAAATGTCTTTGCAAAGGCTTCAAGGAGTTTGTCATTCTGCATCATAGATAACCCTTAAGGAAGAGCACTGGACAGCAGTC
>NW_026745113.1:0-2701 GCF_022355385.1 Mustela nigripes
AAAGAGAATTCCTCCATGCCTAGATTTTCCAGGGGGAAGGACACTATGTCTTTTGGTGCTCTGCTTCTGTGGAAGGTGATGGGAGTCCTCTGTGCCTCTGATTCTGGACCTCCGTTTCAGCTCCCTGATGAGGCTCCTTGACAGCACCGATTCCCAAATCCATGTGCAGCCCTTTTTTCTTTCTCTCACTCTTACTTATCCTACAATAGGCACCTATTTCCTTTCTTTTTGGATGATGATTCCCTAAGCTCATTATCATATTCTGTCATTCTTCCTTCTTTCTTAGAATTAGCTTCCTTATTTTCTAGGCTTGTTCTTCCAGGACACTAATTGGATCCTCTACTTCTGCCATGTTCCCAGTCTTTGCATCCAGTCTCCTACCAATCTTCTCTTCAGGAGCTCTTTAGGTTCTTTTACCTTTATCAGTTTTATCTCTGTGGTTTGAGGCTCTCTGATATCTTTTATGTTTTCTGATATATAGGGAGGATCCAGGCCGCTGCTTTCAAACCCACATCGGGCGTGTTATATGTAGAAGCTTCACTCTGATTTCTTAGCCGTGATCCATATCCATTCTTGTTCTTTTTCCTTGGCATCTATTGATTCTTCCATCTTGTATTAGATCTAGATCTCTGTCTCCTCTCTGTATTCGAAATACTTAATCTTTTTTCTATCCTGTGGGTAATTTATTTAGGCAGAAGAGATCATTGAGTGACTAAGGACTGGCCCGTAAGGTTTGTTGTGTGTGTGTGTGTGTGTGTGTGTGTGTGTGTGTGTGTGTGTGTGTGGCATGCATGCCATCCTATGTTTGTGCTGTGGCTGACGCTGTCCTTGACACCAGCCATCTGCAGTGGCTCTCCTTGCCTGACGTTTGGTGTGTTTGGGTCCTTGGCTGAATATGCTGAGGTTAATCTTGGTGGGCTCTGGTGTTCCTGTGAAAGGAGACATTCCACAAACTCATCAGAACGCAGACCTGCAGAATGCTGTGTTCCGAAGAGATCATGTGGTCAAGGCATTCTTCTCGTCCCCTATGGGAGAGTCTGTTCTTCTTGGACTAAACAACTTGGAGTGAAGAAGGCTGTCCCTCAAGTGTTCCACAGTTGGGATTTCGTGTGGGCAGAGTAGTCAGCTAATATCCTCACCATCCTGTATTGGCCAGTAGCTCGGTCTTGATGCTCCTCCTGTGGTAGCCCAATATTTCTTATGCCCCCATTGAGACAACTCCACGAACACTGCCTCTCATGGATGCACTGCCAGGACCCACCACCTTCCCACTGCATGTCCTGGTATTGTCACTGATCATGGTTTCCAGGTTGTCTGCACATGGTTGCTTATTGGTGACCTATGCAGGAAAAATACGGAGTTCTTTGAAGTTTATATCTGCCAAGCCTGCTGATCTGAAAACTCCAGCACTCAAGACTTGTGTTGTCAAGAACTCGTGCCCTTCAGACCCTCTTCTCGTCACAGCTAATGGCACTGGGAAACAGGTGTCTTGTGGTTATCCAGCGTGCCCTGCTTTCCTGTGCCTTTGTCCTTTGCAAAGGATCACTGCCATCTGATGCATGAACCAACGAAATCTCCTATAAGCCATGTCTCCAACCTTCTCCCTGAGTCTCTGCGACTACCTTTCTTCTTTGTGGATTTTACCTTGAAGGCTTCCCATCAATTTCCATTCCGTTGCAGTTGTTGTGGTCATCTTCCTGTTGCCTTCTTGGCTGAGGACAAGCACGAGGTTATTAGACAATACTACCATCTCACTATCCTCCATGTCACCACAATTCTTACTGAGACATAAGAAAGAATGAATTCTTCCACTTGCCTCATGTGGCAGTGTTGCGGAGAGCATTGGGCTTCGTCACATCTATCATTCTCAGAAAGACAACAAACAGATGATTTCACTCCCTCATGACAGTCAAGAAACATATGAAAAAGCAAGGGGTATAGGGACAAACAATACGACACTAATGAGGCACCCAATCGCGGTGATTGTGTGAAGGCAGTTTTATGAGAATACGTGTTTATTGAAGAGGAAAAAGCACCAAGGGATTCCTTATGAGGCACATATTGTGAGAAGCCATATGATATTTCCCTTTTTCTGATTTTCTTTTCATTTCAGATCAGCCAGGCATGGGATATTCATGTCAAGGCAAGGTCCTGGGCGTTCATTCTCTTCGACGGCCGAGGAATACTGTCTTGCCAAAATGTACCAAGCCTTCCTTATACAGTAGTCCTTGCAAGGGCATTGTGGCTCACTGCAAAGGTCTGCTCTAATGGGCCTTGCAAGCTATCGATATTAGCCGTACCTTTCCTTCTGACGAAAGAGACATGGTCAACATGATTATACCCATACCGCAACAAGGACAACAAATGATGACAACGGGTGGGGTCCGGGCCTCTTCCTTAGGTTTAGCCCTGATGCAGAATGACACTCTCCTCTAAGACTTTGCAAAGGTGTGTAAGGGAAAGCCAGGTAGACAGAGCCTTAAACCATTAGCCGTGTGTTTCAGAAAACTAAGAGATGAGACCACAGACAGCACCATATATCTATGCCCTCACCTTTTTCCTCGAAAGGGGATTTCCCGTCCCTTAGTCATCTCTGAGCCATAGGCAAAACACGCTGAGAATGGACGCTCTCACACACAGGATTACTAACCCACTGGAGAGTTGTTGATACCCATGAGGCCTCACCGTTTCTTGAGATCTC
>NW_026745114.1:0-2701 GCF_022355385.1 Mustela nigripes
CCACTGGCCCTATTTCAGAATTTTAACTGGTGTCTAGCAATGTCTAAATCCCTCTCCTGCTCTTACCCAAAACTTATCACCTTTTCCTGTTTTTTTTTGTTTGTGTGTTTCCCAACTTAGATGACCTCTGCTGCTTATACCTTGTGCTTCTACAGTTTATTCTTAAAAACCAGAAGGAGTGAGACTTCTAAAACAAGGCAGACAGTGCCACCCCTCTGCTCAAAACACCAGAAGAACTTCCCGATTCATGCAGTCAAGTCTAAAGTGTTTACCATGGTTAACCAGGCTCTCCACTCTTACCAGCAATCCCCCTTCCTTGATCTCTACCTTCTCTGTGTTGTCTAGTTTGTCTCTGAGCTCTTCTTTAAACCTGTCACAGCTTTTCACCTTATTTACTTTGGCTCTGTCCTCACATGCTTCTCCTAGACATTTACATGGCCCTGCCCTCACTTTCAGCTCCTCTGCTAAAAAGGCACCATGATAGTAAAAACTTCTCTGATCACCCTTTTTTTTTTAAAGACACTGGTCCCCACTTCCCCATTTTGCAATCTTTGCCCCCCTTTTGTTTCATTTTATTAAAAAAATTATTTTTAGAACTTTAGAAAGATCATGAACTCATCTCCTTTCACAAACACGACAAACCTATGGCTGCATATGCAATAATTCCCTCCTCTGAAAGAATCCTGAAAACTGTAAGGACCTATCTAGCCAGAGCAACTCCATCTCGGTTAAATAGCCATTTTGTTGTTTGTGCAGTAAACTTAAATTGACCCTGCCCCCCAGAGAAACTTACTTAAAGGCAAGTCCAGAAACAGTAAAATGTAGTCAGCTAAGGGGGAACCCTCTTACATTGTTGGTGGGAATGCAAGTTGGTGCAGCCACTTTGGAGAACACTGTGGATGTTCCTCAAGAAATTAAAAATAGAGCTTCCCTATAACCCTGCCATTGCACTACTGGGATTTACCCCAAAGATACAGATGGAGTGAAAAGAAGGGCCATCTGTACCCCAATGTTTATAGCAGCAATGACCACAGTCACCAAACTGTAAAGAACCAAGATGCCCTTCAACGGACAAATGGATAAGGAAGATGTGGTCCATGTACAATATGGAGTAGGTAGGTGGTGGGTGGAGTAGGTGGAAAGGGCATGGATTGCATGGAGCACTGGGTGTGGCACAAAAAGAATGAATACTGTTATGCTGAAAATAAATTTAAAAAATTAAAAAAATAATAATAAAATAAAATCTTAAAAAAAAAAAAAGGATGAATACCCAACTTTTGTAGCAACATGGATGGGACTGGAAGAGATTATGCTGAGTGAAATAAGTCAAGCAGAGAGAGCCAATTATCATATGGTTTCACTTATTTGTGGAGCATAACAAATTACACAGAGGACATGGGGAGATGGAGAGAAGGGAGCTGAGGGAAATTGGAGGGGAAGATGAACCATGAGAGACTATGGACTCTGAAAAACAACCTGAGGGTTTTGAAGGGGCACAGGGTGGGAGGTTGGGGGAGCCAGGTTGTGGGAATTATGGAGGCCGTGCATTGCATGGAGCACTGGATGTGGTGCAAAAATAATGAATATTATTATGCTGAAAATAAAAAATAAATTTAAAAAAAAACAGGACACTTAAAAAAAAAAGTTTTGGTTCTGATTTTTGTTTCTAAACTACAGTGAAAACTTCTTCAATCCAATTTCACATTAAGAAACAAGAAATTATAAGAAATATATAAGAAATTGTTCAATGTCTCCAATAAAATAATGTTTGAACATTGAGGTAGGAAAAGCAAGGGAGAGAGGAAAGAGGATGACAGGGAATAGATATTAATATGTCTTCTTTAAAAAAAAAAAAAACATCTAAACATGCTGGTATGTTAAGCAAAACTCAAAGTTAGAAATGCATAAAAATTCACACATATGCCATTCTGCAGCAGAGGCTGAGAACATGATAAACATGGTAGCAATCACAATACCAAGAAAATGAGAGTCTGGTTATCAAGAGCTGATGGAACTTCTGGAATCACAGAGCTCCTGACCCATTAGCAGCTGAACCGAAGTGGAGAATCAGCATCAAATAGCAGTTTCCTGGAACCATAATAACTAAAATAATAATTATATAACTGTGAATTTAAGCACCACAAGAGAGAACCATTTGCTTGAGTTTATTAAGAAATTAAAATTCCAGTATAACTCCAGAATAAAAGCCACTCCCTTAGGACTGACTATGGGAATAGAGCTGTACTTTATATAATTTACCTTTTAGCACATTATTAGAAATGTAGTGAAAATATCAGAGGAATTAATCAAATTTTTTCATCCCTCCCAAATAATTATTAATTATAAGTGACAGCATCAATATTTTAAAGAGAACTAAAGGAGAAAACACTAGATGAAATATGTGCCTTAATTTAAATAATCAGAGAAATATTAAGGATGAAAAACATTTCTAACCATTGGAGGAACACAGCAAGTCCCATCATACTGATCAATAATCAGACTATTTAATGAGGGTGGACACATTATAATAGGAACATTCATGAACAGCTGTAGCTTTAGAGGAACAAGAACAGAAGATGAGAATTCTGAAACATGGTCTCAGAACTTAATGGGATGAAGATTTGCTGAAAATATGAGACCTGGAGCAGGTGCAATGACATATGGAAGTGAGATCTAACTTGCTAGAAAAATTAGTTGGAGA
>NW_026745115.1:0-2701 GCF_022355385.1 Mustela nigripes
CTCCCTCTCCCCTTCCCCTCTCTCCTTCCCTGGTGGTGCCCTTTCCCAATGCCCACTTCATCCCTTTTCCTTTCTACATGCCTGTCTTCTAGAGTTTCTTCTCTTTCCTCCCCATTACTTCCCTTTTTTTTGAATCTCCTCTTTGGTCCCTTTGTCCAGCTCTCTGCTCCTCCTCCCCTTCCCTGGCCCCTGTTCAGCTCCATCCCAACTGCAGGCAGAGCTGGACTAACATGCTCACTTGTTAGTTCAGCCACCCTCCAGAGAAGTCACTCTTCGGTGGCCACCTTCCTGACCCCCTGGTCCCTTCTCCACTTGTTCAGATATTGCTCTGAAGTCTGAGGAGGACAGAGCGCGGTTGCCACAGTATCAGGCCAGAAGAGAAACCAAACCATGTGTCCACACAGTCCCCCAGCACTGCTGCTCTGAGAGCTTTCGGAGTCCTCAACAGAGTTAGCATTTAGGGGCTTCTACAGAACCGGGAGTGAAAACAACCATAGGTCAAAAGAAAAGCTATGGCCCCCACACAAAAATAATAATCACAAATGAAAACTATGTTAACGCTGAAGTCCCAAAGTTGAAGAATTGCCTTGAATCTGTCACTAGAAAGCACCCAAGGCCTAACTGTCTGGGTTCTGGGTGCCCTGGGAATGGCAGGAGGCTCTGACAGGCGCGTGGGGGTGCGGAACAATGGAGGCTACCTCCAGGCTTGCGGGGGAAGTGGTACCTCCTGTGGCGCTGTCCCAGACCCGACCCCTTGGGGACGGGGTTCGGCGAGGCATCCGGGGTTGTCCCGGTGCCTTGGGATTGGCGGGTGGCTGGGCCCAGACACCCCCCACCCCCGCTCGTGGCCCGCGTTTTCTGTTCCAGGTGAGGGCGTGGCGCGGTGTCACCTTACCTGTGAGCAGAGGGTCCTCCGGAGAATCCATGGGGCGGGGAGGGGCAGCAGGTGGCGGGAACGGGACAGCGTGGCCTCTGGGGCTAGGCTAGAGCGCGGGAGCGCATGGGCAGTGAGTATGGTGGGTCCTGCAATCCCGACTGGGCCTCAGCACAGCAGCTCTGTGCTGTGTGCCCCTCCTCCGCCATCCCCTCCACTTCCTCCCAGACTCTTCACCTCCTCCTACCACAGCTCACTTCTCGCCTTGGCAATTAGCAAAGCCCCTTCTTCTGGCCGCCCCGACCCGCCCCCGTCCCCCTCCCTCCTGAGTCCTCCACAAGCTCACTTCCCGCTTTGGAAATTAGCAAAGGCCCTTCTCTGTGGGGCGCCCGCCCTCTCCCTCCTGAGGCCTGGCCCAGGCTGGGGTGCAGGGCAAATATTTTTTAATTTATTTTATCTTTAATTTATTTATTTATTTTAATATTTTTTGATTTATTTTTTATTTATTTTCAGCTTAACAGTATTCATTCATTTTGCACCACACCCAGTGCTCCATGCAAGCAGTGCCCTCTATAATACCCACCACCTGGTACCCCAACCTCCTAACCCCCGCCCCTTCAAAGCCCTCAGATAGTTTTTCAGAGTCCATAGTCTCTCTTGGTTCAGCTCCCCTTCCAATTTCCTCCACCTCCCTTCTCGTCTCTAACTCCCCATGTCCATGAAAAACTAATTTAAAAACATTCATCCACCAGAGTACCCAAAGGGCTCCCATATAAACTATCTGTCATTACATTATGTCCCGATGTGGAGCTCGATCCCAGGATCCTGAGATCATGACCTGAACTGAAGGCAGAGGCTTTAACCCACTGAGCCACCATCCCCAATGGATTCTCTTCAGTACCAGAATTTGTAACCAATTGACAGATGAAAAAGGAGGCAGTCAAGTGAAAAACAATAGGTCTTAGACCTGCAAGAAATTCGAATTAGATGAATTCAGCTACTCAGGCATTTTTTCACATTTTCAGATCTCTGCAGAAAAGGGGTTAACCTTTTTACAGCATGTAAAAGAGAAGACTATAACACATAATATGTGTAAGCATGTAAATATCAAAATATATCCCATTAGTTGCTAAGACACACAGGGCCTATTTTTTCTCTCAAATTCATGAATATGTAGGAGCAATAAGTGAGAAGTGAATGGATACTCTTCACTTCGAAGTCTTTTAGAAATCTAAAATATGACTTTCTATGCTTTGTGTCTCCATATTCCTTTATTGCCAGTTTGAACAAATCCACATGCTTTGATTCCAAGGTAATAAATTCCTCTTATTTGGAAAAATGATGTTTATTTTTGTTCTCTCACCCTTAGCAGGTGGTTTATTTTAGCACACATCAGAGTTATAATTTCATGCTTATTAAAAACATTTATCATGATCTACATAGATGAAGGAAACATTTATTTTATTAAATTATTTGCCAAAAAATCTGTTATTTTTAAAAATGTATTTCCTTTGAAGGGTTATTTTAGAGCGTTCAGAGAGGATCTAGGAGTGTGGTATTATGGTTATTTATATGATTGTTTCTTTAAGGCTTATGTATATTGTCCATTATATGGTATAAAATATTTTGAAAGTAAATTTAAGGTATGTTTTACATAGTTTATTTTTTGGAAAAAATTATTGAAATGACTTATGAAATTCAGTATATTCTCAACATTAATTTATTCTGAAATTTACCAATTGTCTATTGAACCTATTATATGGCAGATATTACTTCAGACTACACTGGTAAATGAAATACTTGGCTTTGTAGAACTTTTATTTTAAT
>NW_026745116.1:0-2700 GCF_022355385.1 Mustela nigripes
TTTGGTAAGGTATTCCTTAACTTTTTCAGCTGGATTTCTTGATGGCTGTTTTCTCTACATCCCGAATGCTTTGTATAGCATTGTAGAGGGGATTAAGTTCCTTCCCACTGAGGGGGTGAGCTCTTAGAGGGTAGGAAGGGTCTTGTTCATTCTCCATGCTCAGTGCTGAGCAAAGAGTAGACAAACATGAATACCTAGAGGGAGAATGAAAGAACTAAGAAACAGCTACGAGAACCCTGAGGACATAACCTACTCTTTACTTCAAAAATCCTGCATATAGTACCCCAAAGAATTAGTTTGGGTCATTTAACTTTTAAAAAATGCTAGAAAACACTTTTTCCTAAATTCTTAAAATAGTATTCCTCTCTTTCTTTAAAGTTACTTTTACTACTTTATGTAAACTTAAGTAAATCTACTCATCTGTTATATTGAATTGTTACTAACCTTCTAAGCAGCTAGTTCAATTAAAATTGCTGAACTTTGTGCATGGCCTAAACCTCTATTTTTTTTTAAAGATTTTATTTATTCATTTGACAGAGGGAGAGAGATCACAAGTAGGCAGAGAGGCAGGCAGAGAGAGGAGGGGAAGCAGGCTCCCTGCTGAGCAGAGAGCCCGATGCGGGACTGGATCCCAGGACCTTGAGATCATGACCTGAACCGAAGGCAGAGGCTTTAACCCACTGAGACACCCAGGCGCCTAGGTGCCCCCCTAAACCTCTATTCTTGTCTCTTTCAAATCCTCTAGTAAAATATGCTGATCATTGCTTGATCACAATCTATTTAAATACCATTTTTTTAAAGATTTTATTTATTTATTTGACAGACAGAGATCACAAGTAGGTAGAGAGGCAGACAGAGAGAGAGAGAGAGGAGGAAGCAGGCTCCCTGCTGAGCAGAGAGCCCGATGCTGGATTCGATCCCAGGGCCCCGAGATCATTACCTGAGCTGAAGGCAGAGGCTTAACCCACTGAGCCACCCAGGTGCCCTAAATAACATGTTTTTATGAGAGATTTTAGAAAATGCTTGTATTCATTTGCTAGGGTGACCATCACAAAGGGCCACAGACTGGTGCCTTAAACAACTGAAACTTACTTTCTGACAGTTCTGGAGGCTGGAGTCCAAGATCAAGGTGCTCGCAAGGTTGGTGTCTCCTGCAACCTCTCTCCTTGGCTAGTCTACCTCTGTCTTCATATACTTTTCCATCTGTATCCTAATTAGGTCTATGTCCTAATTTCCTCCTTTTTTTTTTTTTTTAAGATTTATTTATTTATTTGAGAGACAGAGAGAACGAGTGAGTGGGGAGGGTCAGTTTCAGGGGGTGGAGGTGAGGTGGGAGGGGGAAGACAGAATCTCAAGCAGACTCTGCACTCAGTGGGGAGCCAGATACAGGATTCCTGGTCATAATCCTGAGATCATGACCTGAGCCAAAGTCAAGAGTTGGACATATAAGAGCTGAGCCATCCAGGCGCCCCTAATTTCCTCTTCTTATAAAACATGAATCATATTGGACTAGTGACCAACCTAATGATCTCATTTACACTTAATCCCTTCTGCAAAATCTCTGTCTCCAAACATGGCTATGCTCTGAGATATGTGTTTAAGGACTTCAAAAGATGGATTTTGCAAGAGACACAGTTCAGCACATAGTGGACTTTATATCATGTCCTTTGCTGACAGTCTTTCTGGAGGACCTCTAAAGAGGGCTGAATGTCTCCACCCAGCAGGCCAGGCCCAACACTGCTCCTGGGGCACCAAGCATGCTGCTGTCAGACTGGCTGAACCTTGCTAAGTGAGATGACATTTAGATGAAACCTCCAAATCCAGTTCTGTGCTTCTCAAAAAGAATTCGGGAATTCAGGGCAGTGATGGATCATGTTCTCCTGTGAGCTGTTCTCCAAACTTCACTGAGAGCCCTGAGCCCCAGAGGTCACATCTACAAACACAATAGGCAGAACAGTGCCTACTAAGCCACTTTGTCATCTCAGAGCGACGAGAAAAATATAGTTATCTGCTGAGTAATGAGCCGTATCCAAGAACTCTTGGGCAGCGGTAATTGCCATGGGGTTTGGCCTCGGTGCTGACAGATGCAGAGCTTCCCGCTCACACAAGAGGACAGTTCTCAAATGACAACTGATTTATGGGGTCCATGGAGGGGCTTCTCTAATTAGGAATCAGAGCCAGGCTGCAGTATTCTGCAGGCCTTGGAAGAGGCCCGCTGTGCAAAACTGTCCCCTAGAATGACAGCATTGTCCTCTGTCTATTTGTGGTGTCATTAACAAGTTAAAATAAAACTCTCTTGACAGGTGTGTTGGCTTCATGACTAAGAGGCAATGGCTTTGTGAATTGCAGGATGTTTTTACCAGCACACGTAACTCACAGGAATGTGCACTGCAGAGCTGCCTGAGGTCAGACAGAGACTTCCTGAAACATAAACACCCTATTTGCCTAAATCTCATGTGTGTGCACTTGAAACACTCAAAAAGGAAAAAGACAACTTTGCTCCTCCTGGCCATCTGCTGAGCTGGAATGAGGTAAGAGGAATACACACTGAAAGTAACACGATCGAGTAACCTCTTGTCCCAGGTTTTGAAAGAGTGAAGCGGGCTCATAAAATGATCAAGGGGGCTTTGATATATCTCATTTGGGCTTACACGGATGACTTCTTTTACAGTTGTCAAGATGATTAGAAACCAGATCTCT
>NW_026745117.1:0-1126 GCF_022355385.1 Mustela nigripes
CTCAGCAGGGAGCCTGCTTCCATTCCTCTCTCTCTGGCTGCCTCTCTACCTTCCTATGATCTCTGTCAAGTAAATAAATAAATTTTTTAAGAACATATTTTATACCAGTTATTCATGTTTATTAACTAAGATATCACAATACAAATAATACAAACAGTTGCTCTTTATTAATACCTTCAACCAAGATCAAAAAATATGTCATATTTTCTCCAAAAATTTTATATCATCTGATAGGTCAGATATATATAAAATTACATTTAAAGTTTTAAAAATATCAGCAAATATTTTCATTTAAATGCAAATTTGAAAAAAAATCTACTTTTCCAAACACGACTATTTATCCTATTTTTTTTAAATTTTGTCGACAACTGATAAAATGTTTAGCTACACTATAAATGTTAGATCGAAAAAAATGATTAATACATGTAGGTTCAAATTATTATGTTCCATTAAAAATGATTTAGTCTTTGATGAACATCTGTTTGGTAATATGTTGTATCCAGATATAGTAAATTAATGATATATATAAAATTATAGGAAAATGACACCTTCCTTTCCATTATGAGTAGAGCTTTTAAAATGCTATTTGTCAAAACCTGTCATCTTGTCATTATGTAGCATTATGTAGCATTTAAAAAATGTATACTCTTCACTTCGAAGTCTTTTAGAAATCTAAAATATGACTTTCTATGGTTTGTGTCTCCATATTCCTTTATTGCCAGTTTGAACAAATCCACATGCTTTGATTCAAAGGTAATAAATTCCTCTTATTTGGAAAAATGATGTTTATTTTTGTTCTCTCACCCTTCGCAGGTGGTTTCATTTTAGCACACTTCAGAAATATGATTTCATGTTTATTAAAAACATTTATTATGATCTACATAGATGAATGAAACTTTTATTTTATTAAATTATTTGACAAATAAACTGTTATTTTTAAAAATGTATTTCCTTTGAAGGGTTATTTTAGAGCGTTCAGAGGATCTAGGAGTGTGGTATTATGCAATTTTTAAGTAGGTATGAAATGGTTATTTATATGATTGTTTCTTTAAGGCTTATGTGTATTGTCCATTATATGCTATAAAATATTTTGAAAGTAAATTTAAAGTACGTTTTACATAGTTTA
>NW_026745117.1:1226-2700 GCF_022355385.1 Mustela nigripes
TCAAAGGTAATAAATTCCTCTTATTTGGAAAAATGATGTTTATTTTTGTTCTCTCACCCTTCGCAGGTGGTTTCATTTTAGCACACTTCAGAGTTATAATTTCATGCTTATTAAAAACATTTATTATGATCTACATAGATGAATGAAACTTTTGTTTTATTAAATTATTTGCCAAAAAATCTGTTATTTTTAAATGTTTACTTCCTTTGAAGGGTTATTTTAGAGCGTTCAGAGAGGATCTAGGAGTGTGGTACTATGCAGTTTTAAGTAGGTATGAAATAGTTATTTATATGATTGGTTATTTAAGGCTTATGTATATTGTCCATTATATGCTATAAAATATTTTGAAAGTAAATTTAAGGTATGTTTTACGTAGTTTATTTTATGGAAAAAATTATTGAAATGACTTATGAAATTCAGTATACTCTCAACATTAATTTATTCTGAAATTTACAAATTGTCTATTGAACATATTATATGGCAGATATTACTTCAGACTACACTGGTAAATGAAATACTTGTCTTTGTAGAACTTTTATTTTCATGGGTGAGACAATTAAAAGCTATAAACCTTAATAAAAATTGCATAGTGCATTCAAAAATGATGAGTACAATGGGGAAAAAGAAAAATTCGATCAGGGTGAGAAAAATCAAGGTTGCTAGGCAGGGGATGGGGAGTTAAAATTTTTAATAGGAAGATCAGGGTAGTTACAATGAAGCTGACAACTGAACAAAGGTATGGAAAGGTGATGAATTTGCCCAGAACTATCAGCAATATGGTCACTCCAGACAAAGGAATTGGCTATCTTGAAGGCCATAAGGTTGGATCATGCCTGGCATATCTGAGGAATAGCAAGGAGGCCACTGTGAGTGAATGAAGAGTAGCAAGGAAAGAGGTCACAGAGGTTAAATGAGTGGCTAGATCATGTAAAAGCTTAGAAGTCATTGTAAAACTCTGGCTTTTATATTTGGAAACTTACTGTGTGATAGAATTTCTGCTAATAACGGAGAGTTCAAATGTCCATAAAATTTCAAGGATTCTTATTCTAGTAAGACAGAATAAAGACAGAGTTCATATTTTCACATGGTTTAACAAATGCTCGGAGATCCAAGTGTAGGAAGCTATGGGAGCACAGAAGAAGGCACTAAAATCACACCAATATATTTGATGACTGTGACTATATATAAATTTGTATTTTCTAGAATTTTTATAGTCATGGAATCACACAGTATATACTATTCATTGCCTGGCTTTTCTTTTCTCAGCATCATTATTTTGAGAATCTCCAATTGTAAATAGTTCATTTTGATGTTGAATAGTAGTCACTTTAATGAATAGATCATAATTTGTCTTTGCTCTATGGATGGACATTGATGAACATTTCCACTGTTTTCAATTCTTAAAAATAAAGCTGCTATGAAATTCATATACAAGGACTTGTATATGAATTTCATAGCAGCTTTATTTTTAAGA
>NW_026745118.1:0-2699 GCF_022355385.1 Mustela nigripes
ATGATATGTATGATATTTTAGATATATATCGCTACACAGTTGTCAAAATGCATAAGATACTATACCAAGAGTGAACTCTATGAGAAAAGGTTTTTTAAAGATTTTATTTATTTATTTGACAGGCATCATAGCAGGCAGAGAGGCAGGCGGGGAAAGCAGGGGTTGGGGGAAAGCAGGCTACCTGCCAAGCAGAGAGTCTGGTGTGGGGCTCGATCCCAGGACCGTGAGATTATGACCTGAGCCGAAGGCAGAAGCCTTAACCCACTGAGCCACCCTGGTGCCCCACCAAGAGTGAACTCTAATGTAAACTGTGGACTTTGGGGTGATAATGACGTGTCAGTGTAGGTTCAGTGAGCGTGAAAAATTATCACCGTGGTACAGGATGTTGATAATGGGGAAGGCTGTGTGTATGTGGGGAAAGGGAATTTTACTTTGATCCTCAAACTACTCTAAAAAATGCAGTCTGTTAAAAAAAACTTTATAATGCAATATAATACAGAACAAGAATGCATATCAAGAGAGAAATAATGTTTAAAGGGAATGAAGAACTTTAGTAATGTGTACCTAGGGATTTTGATGCGCATTTGTAGGAAGTTCACATTGTCATTAGCAATTGTTTATCTGTGAAGTAGAAGTAACATAAAGAGTGATGAAAACTCAAAAACGCAACATTAAAAAAATGCCATCCATGGGCTCTTTAAAAAAGGAACAAAATTTGCTTGGCTTTTTAAGCGTTGTGGGGAATGAAGGGACAGAATTTAAATTCAGCTTTATAAAATATTGGATAATATGTTTCTACAAAGAAGGCTCCTCTGAGTAACATAGAAATGAACATGGTAGCAGAAAGTGGAAAAAAGGTTACATCTCTTCTGAGCTCACGTTCTCTGAAACCCTGTCACTTAGTGGAGACAGTAACTGTTCTATTTTGAGGTTTGGTTTGTGGTTCTTTCTGACTTCTCATGAAGATGGAATTACTTCTGAGGTTGGTTGTCAGGAACCGCATATCAAATCAAGCTATCTTGTTAGCAAAAAAATAAATAAATAAATAAATAAATAAATAAATAAATAAAAGCAAGCTCAAGTGTTGGTATAAAGCTATTATACTTTTCAAAAACCCGAACTATAATTCATGTATCGTGGTCATTCTTTATCAGATCAAACAGGAGAGAGGTGACAGAAACGCACTTTCAGGTTAATTTTTTTACAAGGAAGATTGACTTATGAACCTACTTTGTTATTCCCTTTCATTCAATTTCCCTGTACCTCCTTTTCTATGAATTGTAACGGTAAACCATCATTATTTTTATTGTTGGCACATGAGAATTAGAGATCAATGCCCAAAGTGAAAGCAGAAGGCAGGTTTATTAAAGCAACAGCACACTATCTAAGGGAGAGCAGGTGGTATTCCATGAGGTGGAGCTGGACCACACTTTGTTTTGGGATTGGATGAAGAATATTTTAATCAGCCGAGAAGGTCAAAATGACAGAGTTCCAGGATCAGAGTAAACATATGGGATTAAAAAATAATAAATAAAAAAAAAAAAAGATTTTTTTCAAAGGACTTTTTTTTAAAAGTAATTTAAACAAAAGTCCTTTTTAAGAGACAGTTGGCTGTTTAAACCAAAAGTACAACTCACTGAGAGAATCGCCGCATTATTTATTGGGGTAGAAAGGACCTGGAATGTAGAAAGACCCATTCTGCAGAGGAAAATATAGAATCACTAACAGTCCTCATGCCTTGCACAGTCAGTGGCTAGAATCCCTGCCTCATGAGACCCTGAGCTAGAAGGCCGCTAGAACCATCTCAACTATGTTAGTCTTTCTCGGAAGCCAACAAGTGTTTGCCCAGTTAAGAGCAGGGTAACAATCAGTCACGTTATGTTATAATGATTGTCGATATCTTTAAAAGCCTTGTCAAGTTCCTTTTTGAGTAACCCTCACCCCACCCTTAGAGAAATTTATCTGTGGTTCACCTCTTTGAAGTACCTCATTGTTGTTCCACATTTAAGACACAATGAAGAAAAAAAAATTGACAATGAGTTCCAGATTTTAAAAGTCAATTGCAATTCAATCCAAATTGTGAGTTTGATCGGTTACCTAACACTTTACAATGCTCCCCCGGTAATTTTACAGATAATTTTTTTTCTTACCAATTCTTGATTATTCTGTCTTGCAATGCAGAGAAAGCTAACTAATTTAAAATAAACTTCCGTTAATTTTGATTGTTATAAACTTAAAATTGATTAATTTCCATATACTGAGTTTAAATTGTTCACAATTACATTAAATATATATTCTGTGTATACCTTGGAAAAATTATACTGAAAATTGAAATTAAAATGATGTTGTATATAGCTGCAAGAAGCCACCTGTCCCATTTCATCTTACTATATAAGTTGTGTCAGGTAATTTACAAAATCCCTACTGCATAACAAATCCATTTTTTGTTGGAATGGGTAGTAATGTTTGTTCTTATTTCTAAATAAGAGTTGGTCTATGAGTGCATCTGCAACTGTATTTTTCCTAAGTGGCTTCATGGTCTTGAACTGACAAAGCTCAGAATATTAAACATCAAAAT
The DNA here is from genome assembly GCF_022355385.1 of Mustela nigripes. NCBI lineage: Eukaryota > Metazoa > Chordata > Mammalia > Carnivora > Mustelidae > Mustela > Mustela nigripes. Next base: position 2,579 of record NW_026745118.1, read on the forward strand.
AATATAATTTGAAATAATTAGACATCAAGGAAATCAATTAAAATGACACTGAGATATCACTACACACTTATCATAATGGCTAAAATAAAATATAATGACAAGACCAAAAGAAAAAAATATA
>NW_026745119.1:0-2699 GCF_022355385.1 Mustela nigripes
CCCATACATTTCACTTCCATCTTCCACTATCAATATTCAGAATCTCTTACCACCTCTTTTAACCTAAATACTACATCTCACAATTTGTGTCTTTACAAGACAGCTAATGAACAAAGTCAAGAATCATCTTCCCCGTGGCCCATTTATCAATACCACTGCTAGTATTAGTGGCATATAAAAAACATTCACCTTAAAAATGGCCAATATATGTAGACACTTCATTAAAAACAAAGAGAAATTATGTTCACAAGTTGACATCACCAATTAGCAAACATACAATAGAATTAAGTACTTAGTTTTACCCTGTAGAGTTCCTATAAGCTTATGATCTCCATTCAACTTGCTTATCTTTCATTAATATTTTTAAATTTTTATTTTCATAAATGAATGGCAATTTGGTAAATTTTTAAAAAGCATCATAAATCCAGTTTTTTAACAAAGCTATTAAAATCCTAGAATGTTTCAGCTTTCCATTAATAGCATTCGTATTTTCAACACTAGAAAACATAAGAATTCAAAGTATCTACTGGGATCTATATTGCTTTATCCTTTAATTAGACAAGTTTAGGCTATATTAACATGTGTAAACATTGTTTAAAATATGCTGAAACCTAATTTACTTTCCCTCAATTTCATATATATATATATAAATTATATAAATAATTATATAAAATACATAAATTATATATAAATGTATAAATAAGATATATATATGATATATATAAGGTATATATGTTATATATAAGTTATGTATATAAGTTATATATATATTATATTATAAAAGAGGCCTTCTTTTTGGAAAGAAGATATATATGTTAAGTATATAAGTTATATATATAATATATATCATAAAGAAAGATATATACAAGTTATGTATATAAGTTATATATAATATACATATCATATATATGATATCTGTGATATATATATGAGTTATATATAATATATATTATATAATATACATATGTATATTATATATAACTTATATATAATATACATATCATATATATAATATAAGATGCCTCTGTTTACAAAGTAGGTTTGCATAATGGTTACTATAAAGCAGTGTGGATGAGTGGTATATACAGAATTAATTTTCATACAGAATCAAAATAACACTGAGAAGCCGGTTACAAAAACCTGAGGACAGTATCTGTCCTGTGTATTTCCCTAATGCTGATAATTCTTGGCTGAGCAACAGCCTCAAAATTTTAAGCCACTGTATCCTAAAATACCGTAACTTAAAATGTATTATTCTCTTTCAAGCTCTGCTACAATTAGTTGTCTAGGTAATGAATCCTGAACTTACAAAATATATTAAATTAATCCATACATTTTTAACAAGAATCCAATAAATTTAAAATGTAGACATTTAAGTTTACCTTCCAGCCATGTGTAGAATGATTCTCCTTTAAAAACAAACAAACAAAAAACCAAAACACACACACACACACACACACACACACACAGATTTGGATTAAAATATTTTAAATAGTCATTTATAAATTAGAATAAATTAAGTATATAAAATATTTCCTATAACAGACAAGGAGTATCTTCAGAAGTGGCCACTGCTTCATGTGAAGTAGAAAAATAGGGATATGGTTCTGGGAAATAAAGCCCTGAAGAATTCTGAGTAATTTTGGACAATTTTCTTATAAATGAAAATTAACTGAACAAAAATTTTAAGAAACATTTCAAAATATTTTATAAATCTTATTCATTAGAAGGATTAAATATCCTTAAGTATGGAAGGTTAAAAATCTTAAATTTGCTTTTGATAACAACCATAGAACTCCTCTCCTTAAAAATTCTAGGAAAAACAAAGTGAACTATAATACAAAAATCAAATTAGTAATTATTCCATTTTTTCCCTGAGTAGTAAAGCTATGTGTATTTCCCCAATTATCTAAGACTACTAAATTTCAAGGAATATTTTTAAAATCCTTTAATTTTCAAGATAATTTTTCAGAAAAGTCAATGACTAGAATACAGAGGGATCTGACTTACCTATGTACTAATGCTAAAACATCTATTTTTAGATCAGTACTATTCTGAGAGCAACAAAAATGGCAGTCAATACAGATCAAAATGATTCATGCACTTTGTAAGTTACCTAATTCTGTTTTAAGAAAAGCAAAGCATAAGAAAAACTCAACACATATATGACTGAGCAAGGATTCTAGGAGATAAATTAGATGGTGAGGAATTGCTTTGTTTCCCGAGACTCTTTACACTTTGCAAAACTACACAAATGTTTCCCCACATACTAATTCACTCAACAAACTCTTCCTAAGGGCCATTGATCATGGTCTGACTTGTTTACTTAAAAAAAAAAAAAAAAAAGAAAGTTGAGAGATCATCTCCATCATTTACTTTGATGTGCCCTATTGACTGGTCATTACAATAGCTCTTCAGTCTGATGAAATCTACAGTAATAGGAATGGATCTGTCATAATTTCTGTTCAGTGCTTTGATACCACCCAGCAGGAATTTATAGCTGCCCTCGAGCAGACAGAGGTCTACGATGTGACGGCCTCCCATGTCTTCATCACATCTTGAGTAAGCTGCTCGGTCCTGTCCATAATTCCATGAGGAATAAACACCTTTTCCAAATCCTCAGCATAATGATTGAGGTATACAGAATAAGTTTAGGTGATCACCTGGTTTATCATCACTCATCATGATGCTGGGGTTGC
>NW_026745120.1:0-2699 GCF_022355385.1 Mustela nigripes
GGGAGAAGGGGGTGGGATTATGGACATTGGGGAGGGTATGTGCTTTGGTGAATGCTGTGAAGTGTGTAAACCTGTTGATTCACAGAACTGTACCCCTGGGGTAAAAATATATGTTTATAAAAATTAAAAATTAAAAAAAAAAGAAAATAAAAAAGAAAGGACGAATACCCAACTTTTGTAGCAACATGGATGGGTCTGGAAGATATTATGCTGAGTGAAGTCAGTCAAGCAGAGGGAGTCAATTATCATATGGTTTCACTTATTTTTGGAGCGTACCAAATAGCATGGAGAACATGGAGGGTTAGAGAGGAGAAGGGAGTTGGGGGAAATTGGAAGGGGAGGTGAACTATGAGAGACTATGGACTCTGAAAAACAATCCGAAGGTTTTGAAGGGGCGGGGGGTGGTTGGGATGTCGTGGTACCAGGTGGTGGGTATTATAGAGGGCACGGATTGCATAGAGCACTGTGTGTGGTGCAAAAATAATGCATACTGTTATGCTGAAAATAAAAAATAAATTAAAAAAATAATTTGTGTTTCTCTACACTAACAATAAAATATCTGAAAAAATAAACAATTCTGTTCAAAATCGCATAAAAACAGTAAAGTACTTAAGCATAAATTCAGCCAGGGGCACCTGGGGTGACTCAGTTGGTTAAGCATCTGCCTTCGGTTTGGGTCAAGATCTCTAGGTCCTGAAATAAAGCCTTGCATCAGGCTTCCTGCTCAGCAGGAAGTCTCTCTATATATATTTCTCTCTCTCTCTCTCTCTCCCACTAGCCTTCCCCCAACTCATGTTCTCTCTTTCTCACAAATAACTAGTCTTTAAAAAAGAGTAAATTCAACCAAAGAGGTAAATATCTGTACACTGAGAATTACAAGACTCATAAATGAAATTTAAAAAGACACAAAAAATAAGATGTTCTGTGTTCATGTGTTAGGAAAATTAATATTACTTTTTAATGTAATCTTCATGTCCAGTTTGGGCCTTGATCTCATGACCCTGAGATAAAGAGTCACCTTCTTTACTGACTGAGCCTGGCAGACACCCCAGGAAAATTAATAATGTTTAAAGTGTCCAGAGGTGCCTGGGTGGTTCATTTGGTTAAGAACCCAACTCTTGATTTCAGCTCAGGTCATGATCTCAGGGTCATGAGATCAGGCCCTGTGTTGCGCTCTGCCCTGGTCATAGAACCTGCTTAAGATTCTTTCTCTCATGGGTGCCTGGGTGACTCAGTTGGTTAAGCAACTGCCCTCAGCTTAGGTCATGATACCAGAGTCCTGGGATTGAGCCCAGAATCAGGCTCCCTGATCAGTGAGGAGCCTACTTCTCCTTCTCCCTATGCTGCTCTGCCGGCTTGTTTTCTCTCTCGTACCAAATAAATAAATAGAATCTTTTAAAAAGAACAAAAAAAGATTATTTCTCTCTCTGCCTCTTCCCCCAGTCTCCCTCTCAAATTAATAAAATAAATGTTTAAAAAAATAAAAGTAAAAATAAAGTGTCCATATTACTTAAAGCCATCTATAAATTTAATGTAATCCCTATCAAAATTCCAGTGACATTTTCACAGAAATGAAAAAATAATTCTAAAATTTGTATGGAACTACAAATGACTCTGAATACCCAAAATAATTTTAGAAAGGAGAACAAGGTTAAAGTAATCACATTTCTGATTCCATACTTTATTACAAAGCTATAGTAATCAAAACAGTATGGTATTGGCATTAAAAACATACACAAAGACCACCAGAACAGAATAGGCAGTCTTCAAATTAACCTTCATATACCGAGTCAACTAATACTTGATAAGGGAACCAACTAATAATTAACAAAGGAGTCAATATTTGACTCAATGAAGAAAGGGTAGTTTCTTCAATAAATGATGTTGGAGAGAGTGGTGAGTTGTTAACCACATACAGAAGAAGAATTATGTGTCATCATAATCCATCTTATATATAATGAAAATTAATTCACAATATATCAAAGATTTGAACATAAGACCTGAAACTGTAAAACTCATGGAAAACAACAGAGAAAAAGCCCTTTGACATTGTCTTGGTGACAGTTTTTCTGGATATGACAATAAAAACACAAGTAACAATAGCTAAAATATTGAATCACATTCTTTATCTTGTATATGTGAATAATAAAAAGTAACTGCAAATTTAGAGTGAGATGATGTACATGTATTTTAAGTAGAAAATAATAATAAACAGGCTTCTAATTTACTGACTTTTTATACAACTAATACAAAGAAGTATACAGTGAGCTGGATATATGAATATTATTCTATTATGAGAATATTGTGTTCTAACCTTAATGATTAGCAATCATTGGCAGAAAAGATTCCATAAAGAGCAACACTTTAAATAGTCAAAGATCATAGTATTGACTATATATTTCAGTTTTCCAGAAAAAAAAAATCTCTGGAAGTTTATTCCTTTTTAAATGAAGCAGGATGACTTTGATTCTTATGACTGAATGGGCCAAATTAGGAGTGTTTGCACAATATATTAGGAACAAACATCTCTGGTTGCAAGAGAAGATCTAAATTACACTGTGTCATAAAGGAGTCCACTTTTCTCAAATAACAACACACTATCTGTATATTATATATATAATATATATAATCATAATATATATAATTATTTATATATATAAATAATTATAGTATTATATTTTATATTACTTATATTTTAT
>NW_026745121.1:0-2699 GCF_022355385.1 Mustela nigripes
TCATGAGGCGAAGACCGGGCTTTCAGTGCTGTTGGAAATGTTCTGTTCGGCCATCAGATGTCTGCAGTCTGAATGGTCCACGAAATGCCGGGGCGGTTATGATGAAATTTCTGCTCCAGACATACCAACGCCTTCCCTTACGTTTTCACTCTTATGTACGCACAAAAGTGTTTGTCTTCTGTCTGGAAGGTCTGGTCTCTTTAAATTGGGTTCTGGGTTCTTGGCATAAATTACCTACGGTACATGTAATCTCTTTTACACATAGGAGCACTGAGGCTCAGAAAAGTGAACTTGTTCCTACGGCACAGTGGAACCTTTGCAGAACAGTGACCCACTCCTTTATGCAAAGCATTTCAACCACTGTGTTCCCAAACTCTGCACCAAATGTGCTATATTTAAGGGGAGGGACGGATGGGAGCTGGGGGACTCCTGGTAGTGGGCCTCTGCGAGCTGGTTTTTGAATTTCAGTGAGTTCCCGGCCGTCAGCTGGTCTTCTCTCAAGAGGGCCCAGACCACCCGTGAGCGGTGTCTGGCTCCCAGACATCCATCCCCAGCCTCTGTGTGACCTGCACTGCAGCCATAAACAGCCTGGGGTTCCAGGGACCAGTCGGGAATCTCCCTACAATCCGTTTCTCCCACCGCCACTAACTAAACTTGGGTATGGAGAAACAATTTAAAGGGGTTTGCCCTTACCAAGTCTCCCCTTCAGAGTTCAGAAAACAAATCCTTAAACTTCACGTGAGGGAGATAATCTGTTAGGTCCCAGCATCCATGCTTGGCCCTTCAGTGGGGGAGGAGAGGAGTCTCTCCTCTTTGTGACGGGAAGGGGGTCGTGGCCATAGGGTGGGGGCACGGAAAAGGAAGGAAAGGAACCAGGGACCCCCACACAGTCACCGTTTCCTCGAGCCGAACAAGGTTCACAACCCCAGAATGGAGAATTATTGGAATGAGTCAAGAAATTCTTAAAGAATACAACATGCCAAAGATTAGATACGGTTTGGCCCAGCGAGGATAACAACCGCAGAATCATTAACCCAGGGGTGCCTGGGTGGCTCAGTGGGTTAAAGCCTCTGCCTTCAACTCAGGTCATGATCCCAGGGTCCTGGGATCGAGACCCGCATCGGGCTCTCTGCTAGGCAGGGAGCCTGCTTCCTCCTCTCTCTCCGCCTGCCTCTCTGCCTACTTGTGAACTCTCTCCCTCTGTCAAATAAATAAATAAAATCTTTAGAAGAAAAAAAAAAAGAAGAAGAAGAAGAAGAATCATTAACCCAGAGCTTCAGAGAAGACTCGTTGCTATGGGGAGACAGAATTAATAGTTGACTCGTAAGCAGCTTTTCCCTGGACTCAAGGCAGCGAAGTTACAAAAAGAGCACATCCCATTCCTTTGACCCTCTGATTTCCGCACAGGCAAGTGCAGGTAAATGCGAGTCTGGAAAAAAGACATCTGCATAGCATTTGGCTGTTGAACAGCACTGAGCCCCTTAGAGTTCATTAATGATTTAAAGTTCATCTGATTGTCCCAGGTCTCCGTTTGGCAGATCAGCAAAGGGGAGGTCAGAGCATTTAAAGGACTTGCTCAAGGTGGAGGCGATGGTTCAGAGAGGGGTGAGGCAACACGTCCCACGTATCACCCACTGAGTGCTAGCTCGGCCTCCCGCGGGGAGCTGTGGCGTCCATGGGGAAAACAGGACAGGCTTGAGGAGTCATCCCAACTCTAAGTGGCAGATACAAGGAGAGACGTGCGTTCAGGGCACGGGATCCATTCCGAGGAGGGGTTCCTGGGCTTGGGAAGGAAACTGAGGTCGGGGAAGGGTTCACAGAGGAATCAGCAGCTTTAAGGGCGACTAGGGCTCTGCCAGGCGGAGGAAGTATGGGGAGCTAGGGCACAGCATGGGGAGGCGCAGGTCACAGAAAAGAATGTGTGCAAAGTACAAAACCTTGAAATATCACTTGTGTTGAGCAATTACAGGCATTTCAGTACTGCTGGTTGGAGCCCAAGGGGAGAAGAGGGACGTGAGGCTGGAGAATCAGGCTGCTGGATCTTCAGACACCTGGGGTGCTGTGTGAATGTCTGGGCTTTGGGGAGCCCTTGAAAGCCAGGGTGCACAGCTGGCGGCCAGGGGGCTGTCTGGAGACCAGCGACCCTCCAGGAAGCCAGGATTGTATTAATCCTGGCCAGAGATGAAGAAACCTAATCCTGGGTGGCATTGGGGAAACAGAAGGGGGCAGAGTCAGGAGGTGTTGAAACGATGGCACAGGACAATTTTCCATCCCACAGCCTCCCTGGCGGGACAGGGAGCTCTTGGCATGGGTTCAGCACTCATCTAGAGGAGGGAGAACAGACCAAAGGGGAAGTGCCCTTCCCCGCAGGGAGGAATGTCCTAAGATACAAAAGAGCTTCTAGGTGGCTAAAGGGGCAAAACATCAGGATAAGGCAGCCAAAGGGAACTGGACAGGAGGCGACAGCTCCTTGAGCTGTTCCTTGTGCATCTGGGCAAGATGGATTCCCACAAACCCTCCTCCACTGTACAGGTAAGTGTCGCCCAGAAGAGCCCCTTGTGGCCACATCCTGTTACTACGGGCTATTGCTTGAATGGTGGGAGCCAGGATTGAGGCTAAGGGGCAGTCCTCCCCTCCCTTTGTCACATCTCAATTAGCCTAATGTCAATCCCAGAGTTGAGGGGATGGGTGCGTAATGT
>NW_026745122.1:0-2699 GCF_022355385.1 Mustela nigripes
TCAACGGACGAATGGATAAGGAAGATGTGGTCCATATACACTATGAATACCCAACTTTTGTAGCAACATGGATGGGACTGGAAGAGATTATGCTGAGTGAAATGAAGCAGAGAGAGTCAATTATCATATGGTTTCACTTATTTGTGGAGTATAACAAATGGCATGGAAGACATGGGGAGTTAGAGAGGAGAAGGGAGTTGGGGGAAGTAAGTTGGAGGGGGAGGTGAACCATGAAAGACTATGGACTCTGAAAAACAATCTGAGGGGTTTGAATTGATGGGTGGGTGGGAGGTTGGGGTGCTGGGTGGTGGGTATTGTGGAGGGCATGGATTGCATGGAGCACTGGGTGTGGTGAAAAAATAATGAATACTGTTATGCCAAAAATAAGTAAAAAATAAATTAAAAAATATCTTTTATCTTCTTTTGTATTTTTTCTGATTCATGGGTTATTTCAAAGTTTATTATTTAATTTTCAAATATTTAGAGAATATTTTAGATGACTTTCTAATATAGAGTTCTAATTTAATTCCAATGTGGTCAAGAACGTTCTCTGTATGATCCCAATACTTTAAATTTATTGAAAAATTTTGACCCAGCATTTGATGAAACATTGGAGAATGTTCCACATCCACTTAAAAAAAATAAAAAAATTTATATTCTGCTGCACATGAGCAGAGTGTGCTAAAAATATAAAATAAGTCGAGTTAATTGACGTTGTTCATGCCTTCTATATCCTTACAGATTTTTTGTGTACTTATTACTGAACCATCAGGGCATCCCCAACAGTGTTTACTATTTTGTCCATTATTCTTTGTAGTTCTGTGAAAGTTTGCTTTATCTATAGCTCTGCCATAGGTAAATACACAGCTATAATGATTAGTATATACATAGATATACATTTTACTTCTACATACATTATAAACCCTACTTTTTTTTTTTGCTTTTTTTTCCTCTTCAACCAATCAATTATCATTTTGAATGGCAGGGCAGCTTTTCATTCCTAACATAAATCCTAACTGGTCATAATGGAAAATGATTTTTATATTTTGTTAATCCAACTTGCTAAATTAGTAAATATATTATTAGAATTTTTATAGTAAAATAGCATAACCAAACAGACTATAATGACAGAGAAATAAGTAGGGAATCTATATCAAATTAGGTCATCAGGATATTCCTCTTGGAGGAGATAATATAGAAATTGCATCCTATAAGAAAAAAGGAAGCAGTTATGAATATAGTTGACCCTTGAACAATGCAGGTTTCAACAGTGCAGGTCCACTTAAATACAGACTTTTTAAAATAAATATACTACGGAACACTCATGAAAGAAATTGAAGAAGATGCAAAAAGATGGAAGACCTTCCATGCTCTTGGATCGGAAGAATAAACATTGTTAAAATGTCTATACTGCCTAGAGCAATCTATACTTTTAATGCCATTGCGATCCAAATTCCACTGGTATTTTTCAAAGAACTGGAGCAAATAATCCAAAAATTTGTATGGAATCAGAAGAGACCCCAAATCACTAAGGAAATGTTGAAAAACAAAAATAAAACTGGGGGCATCACATTACCTGATTTCAAGCTTTACTACAAAGCTGTTATCACCAAGACACCATGGTACTGGCATAAAAACAGACACATAGACCAGTGGAACAGAGTAGAGAGCCCAGATATGGACCCTCAACTCTATGGTCAATTAATCTTCGACAAAACAGGAAAAAATATACAGTGGAAAAAAGACAGTCTCTTCAATAAATGGTGCTGGGAAAACTGGACAGCTATATGTAGAAGAATGAAACTCGGCCATTCTCTTACACCGTACACAAAGATAAACTCAAAATGGTTAAAAGACCTTAACGTGAGACAGGAATCCATCAGAATCCTAGAGGAAAACATAGGCAGTAACCTCTTCGATATTAGCCATGGCAACTTCTTTCAAGATAATGTTTCCAAAGGTAAAGGAAACAAAATCAAAGATGAACACCATACACAAAGATAAACTCAAAATGGATAAAAGACCTCAACATGAGCAACGTAAAGGAAACAAAAGCAAAGATAAACTTCATCAAGATCAAAAGCTTCTGCACAGCAAAGGAAACGGTCAACAAAACAAAGAGGCAACCCATGAAATGGGAGAAGATATTTGCAAATGACAGTACAGACAAAAGGTTGATATCCAGGATCTATAATGAACTCCTCAAACTCAACACACACAAAACAGACAAGCATATCAAAAAATGGGCAGAAGATATGAACAGATACTTCTCCAATGAGGACATACAAATGGCTATCAGACACATGAAAAAATGTTCATCATCACTAGCCATCAGTGAGATTCAAATTAAAACCACATTGAGATACCACCTTACACCACTTAGAATGGTCAAAAATAGCAAGACAGGAAACAACATGTGTTGGAGGGGATGTGGAGAAAGGGGAACCCTCTTACACTGTTGGTGGGAATGCAAGTTGGTGCAGCCTCTTTGGAGAACAGTGTGGAGATTCCTCAAGAAATTAAAAATAGAACTTCCCTATGACCCTGCAATTGCACTCCTAGGTATTTACCCCAAAGATACATAAGTTGTGGAAAGAAGGGCCATCTGTACCCCCAATGTTTATAGCAGCAATGGCCACGGTCGCCAAACTGTGGAAAGAACCAAGATGCCCTTCAACGGACGAATGGATAAGGAAGTT
>NW_026745123.1:0-2698 GCF_022355385.1 Mustela nigripes
TAAACAATATTTTTATTTTTATTTTATACATATATATGTAAACATAGAATTGAATGTATACATATAAATATAATTTGTAAACACATTTGATATATATTTATGTTTATCCTAGGACGCAACACTGCCCTCCTGAGCAGCGCAAGAGGGTGGGTTTTTACAGAGAATCACCAAACAGCTTGACCCAACTGAAGGGCCAGCCTTGCGCTGCTGCTTAAGAGAAAGCCTTGAGTTGTGAAAGGTTTGACAAATACTGAGAAAAACCAGTCAATTAATATGTTAAAAACACTACCCAACCACAGTATGAACCATTTAGACATATGGCTTTAATTTTGACTTTAGTCTCCAAAGCCTAGGGGTCCCAGGGGAAAGGGGGCAGAGGGAGAGAAAGGACCAGCTTCTCTTTGGGCCAGGTTTCTGGGGTTGCTCCCAGCCCTGCCCCCAGAGGGAATGCCCCCACCCAGGGCTTTGTTCCCAGAAGGGCCCTCCCCCAGAAAGCCCCTTCCCAAAGGGCCTTGCCCTTTGGCCACACCCTCAGAGGTCCCATTATCCACCCCCAAGCCCCTCACACCCCCCTTCCCTGCAAAGCACCACCCTCAGAAGGGTTCTAAGGTGAAGTCAGTGTGCTTCTCTCTCAATGTCTAGGAATTACTCAGTTTTATTTTTGACTTTGTGTTTTTTGAGAGAAGGGGGTGGTGTAAGGACCTATTTTATATTTTTATATTTTAGCCAGTGGCTTCCATTGAGGTTACACAATAACCTTGTTGTTTAACCCTTAAGCTGTCCCTGCTCCCCTTCTCCCAGGGGACTTACTTAAAAACAAGTCCCGGAAGTCAACCTCAGGTAACAAAGCCCAAATACAAGGGTGGGTCAGGCCAGGTAAGACATCTGATCAGCGAAGGGTTGCATACTGTCTCCCTAGCTACCAAGGAGTATGGGTCCCGGCCTTTGTGAGTCTTTTGGGCGAAAATCCTAACCAAGGTGATAGGCTAGGTCAAATATCTACTAAAAGGTAAGTTGTAATTCAATTGGTCACCTAGCATCACTGTGCAGCTTTCTCTGTGTGTTAAAATTTCATTGGCCACCTGTGCATGACCAGGCCCAACCGCATGGCCTATGTCCTTAAAAGCTAGTCCGTAAAGGAGATAGGGGTTGACTTCTCTGTAAGAAAAGTGGCCCTGGCTGGTCAGTTTGATTCTTGATGCTTGGTGCAAAATAAAGCTTTGTTTGACCTTTGCTTTGTATCAGTCTCGCTCTTTTAATCATGGACCCATTATTGGGGCATAACAGGTGGCACAGTGGAGCACGTACATAGCGGAGGGGACAGCCCACTGTGGGTATCCACCATTCCTTGTCTCCTCATTTGCATGTACTGCTCGCCCTGCCCGGTGAGCACAGCATGGAAATGGACACCTCGTGAGTGGTGGTCAACGAGACTCGCTGACCACGTGATGTCTATGACCGAGTCAACCGGAGCTCGCCTTCCCTACAGACCAGAGCTTGCTCTGAGCATCGGCAGGAGGCGGTGGCCTCTTGTGAGCAGCCCAGAACCCTGTCTTGTCCTTTCTCACTCATGTCACCTCCCTGTGTTAGCCAAGCCTTGGAAGTGGTGACTTAGGAGGGAAGGGAAAGAAAGGCAGCCCCCGGCTCCTGATCCTGTCAAGTTCCTTATCATCAGGAAGCCGAGGGCAGCAGGGTCGGTGGAACAGGTGTGAGTCCCCAGGTGAGGTAAAGATGGCAGAGCTGGTCTTGTGCAGGATTTCTACGGTTCTGATAAGAAGAGGGCACGTGGGTGTGCCCCAGCTTTGGAATCCCTGCGTGAATTATTTAACACTGACATTGCACCCTGTGAAGATGAATGGCATAAATCATGCCCATAATCACATTTTAAAATTTTTATTTGCATTAAATGCAAATAGGAAACAGCAGCCATGCCCCTTCAGAAGACAGATGATGGAGGAAATGAGCTTTCTATTTTAGTACCTTTAACAAACACTTCCTCCCTGTTTTTGCCCAAAGGGCCCTATATCTTCATTTTGCATGGGGCTTGTAAATTATGTAGCCAGCCCTGGGGACAGCTGTGCAGTGTCTTAATGACCCAGTGCAGGGAATGGCAGGAGCCTCCCTCCTTGATACAGTAGTATTACACAAGCCCCTGAAGCTGAAACAGAACTTCAGGATAAAGTCTGGTGGGGAGGTCCTCAAATTTCTGAGTCATGGGCTGTCGTAAACAAAATAACAGCCGGGTGGCTTAGGCAACATACAATTTATTTTCTCATGGTTCTGGGCGCTAGAAGTCCAAGATCAAGGTGGCAGTAGGGTTCGATTCTTCAAACGTCTCTCCTTGGCTTGCAGATAGCTGTGTTCTCCACTCTGTCTTCAAACGATTGTCCTTCAGTCTGTACTGTCTGTGTCCTAATCTCTTCTTCCTGTAAGCACACCAGTCCTGTTGGCTTGGTGCCCACCCCCAGTGAGCTCGTTTTCCCTTTATCACCTCTTTAAAAATCCTGTCTCTGAATACTGCCACAGTCTGAGATGCTGGGTGTTAGGACGTCAACGTAGGAATCTGGGGGCATCCAACTAAGCCCATAACAATAGTCAAAACTGGATCCGAAACTGAAATTTAGACACATTTTAAAATGCTAAAAGTGTATATATATAATTTTTGTGGTAGGCCTGAGATGGTTGGTAGGCTGAGATG
>NW_026745124.1:0-1435 GCF_022355385.1 Mustela nigripes
TATTGGAACCCAGGGTTTTGAGGAGACATGCCTGTAAACCAAAGCAATGGATCCAATTTTGGCCTAGGGTCCTGTCTGGTTCAATCTTCTTCTCTGGGGACATCCATCTAGGGTATGAGTGGAGGTAGATGCTCAGCTGTGACACACTGACCATTTTGTCCCGGGCGACCTATACTATTGGGATGGCCTCAGGGACTTTGGAGGGTTTTCCTAATTTGTACGATTTTGGACAACGGAATGGGCAGAATTACCATGGATTGGGTAGGCACAGTACTATGTGTGGCTCCAGGGTCCCAAGCCTGGATGGTGTGTGGCCCAGGACTTTGAGGACAGAAGTCTGAAAACACAAACTCAGCTTATGTTTGGGGACGTAGGTATGGCAAGCCCAATCTACAAACCATGAGAAGACATCTTAAGGATATGAAGATAGTGAGAGTCTGAGGCACTTGCTCAGGCTTTTGTCTCTGGATTTTGTATCAGCGATGGCCGTCGAATGTCGAGGAGGCCTCATGGGCCATGGACGTATCTTGCTCTCTGTGGATTTGGCCCGAACCCAATTGTTTTTCGTCAATCTGTTGGATGGAGTACTCCTTTCAGGGTTGTTACCTCAGGAGTCCCACCAAAAGCGGAATTCCAAAGCAGAGCCCTGGGGAAGAGTGAAGGGACAACCCGAAATACGGTTAAAAATAGGTGCCTAGGGACATGGCAAGCCCAATATGCTGTCTCTTCATCCACCCACTGAGAGGCCTTACCTGAGGACTGTGCTAAGGCTGAGGGTCACAATGTGTGTTTGCCACCTATGTGGCCTGCGAGCAATGGTGGGGCCTCACGGACACACAGGTTTCCACTACACTGAACATTATACAACAATCCTACCACAAGTTTTCTTGCCATTGGGAAGGAGTTCTGATTTCTGCATCATTTTCAAACATGGGCAGTGATTGGAGATAAGGTCTAGGTTCTAAATCCTGAAAACCGAGGCTGGGAAGAGATAACGACCTAAGGCAATGGCTGGTCCTATGTGCTCAGTGAGCGGCCAGCTGTATGGGTGAGCCAGGAGGTCTAGGCTCAGCCTCTGTCAGAAAGGGCATTATTGCCCAGGTCAGCCTATATATTTTGGGTATAGCCAATTGGCGTGCAGGTAGATCTTCATTTGGGGTTTTTGTGTAGCCCCAGAAGGCAATGTTTTTCTTCTGGAGGGCAGGCAGAGTGCTGCATTATAATTCTGGATTGCCAAACTGGAGGGCTTGTGGGCCAGTAGTCTGAGGATGGAAGTCTGAAGACACAAGCTAGGCTTACGTTTCTGGTGAGGACATGGCAGGCACAATCTATAGACCTGAATCGAGATCTCGTGCATCTGAAGTCAGGGTGAGGATCAGACGATCACTCAGGTTGGACCTTATGTCCCTGAGGGCCTTTTCTAGAAGGGGGGGGG
>NW_026745124.1:1535-2698 GCF_022355385.1 Mustela nigripes
TAGTCTGAGGATGGAAGTCTGAGGACACAAGCTAGGCTTACGTTTCTGGTGAGGACATGGCAGGCACAATCTATAGACCTGAATCGAGATCTCGTGCATCTGAAGTCAGGGTGAGGATCAGACGATCACTCAGGTTGGACCTTATGTCCCTGAGGGCCTTTTCTAGAAGGGGGGGGGTATCACGAGGCCATGGGTGTTTTCTCACGATGGGAGTTGTGAGAAGCTCCCAACTTCAAAGATTCTTCTGCAGGACAAATGAGACATGTTGGTTGGCTCCAGGCCAACGATTCCGAGCAGGGTTTTAAGGATGGATGGCGGGGTAGGTCAACTCGCATTCCAATTGTCTCCTAGCAACAAGACAAGTTAGATCTGCTGGATCTCGCGGAGCAACCGAATACGCTCAGTTGAAATGGACTCTCCTGTGGATGGGTCCTAATGTGATTTTGTGTCTATGGAGACCTTGGAATGAAGCGGTGGCACTGGGGCCCTGAAAGGTTCTCCTAAACAGAGGCTTTGACACAGCTCCCACGTGCAAGTTTCCCATGTGTAGATGAGATTTGTATTGAAGTATGAGTCAAGAAAAAGCCATATGCTGGTATTGAAATCCAGGCCTCTGAGGAGAGATGCCTGGAAACCAAAGCAATGGATCCGATTAGTGCCTAGGGGCCTGTTCGTTCCTTTTTACCTCTAAGAACATCAGTCTACGGGTCTGAGTGTAGGTAGGTTCTCGGATGGGCTCAGATTACTCCTGTTTGTCCTGGGAAGCCACCACTATTGGGATGGACTCAGGGACTTTGTAGGTTTATCCTATTAGTAGGGTTGTGGCTATTGAATGGGCACACAGAATTCCCTTGGAGAGGGCAAGTACAGTCCTCAGGTTGGCTCCAGGGGCCTGAACCTGTCGGGTTCTATTGTTGTTCTGTTGTTGTTGATTTGTTTTGTTTTGTTTTGATTTTCAAACTCAGGTGTCCCACCAAATGATGGATTTACAGTAGAGCCCTGGGGAGGGTAGACTGGACAACCAGAAATCTGGTTAAAAATTGGGGCCTAGGGACATGTCAAGCCCATTATGACATCTAATGGTCCAGCCACTGTGAGGACTTACTAGAGGACAGGACTCACGCTGAGTGTCACAATGCGTGTTTATGCCCTCGTCGCACTCA
>NW_026745125.1:0-2698 GCF_022355385.1 Mustela nigripes
CCAATTTTACATGTGAAGGAAATAATGGAAGAGACATGTCACCAAAAGTATATGGATGGCTTATAAGCACATGAAGAATTTCTCAACATTTAGACATTAAAGAAATACAAATTAAAATCATAATGAGACATGCTTACATATCTATTAGAATGGCTAAAATTATAAAGGTTAATTGTACTTGGTCTGAGCTAGATTGAGAAGCAACAAAAAATCTAACCAGTTGTTGGCATATATCATGATACAACCACTTTGGAAAATAGTTTGAAAATTTTTTTAAATGCAAAATATGTTCCAGTTACACAAATAGCCATTTTACTTCTAGGCATTTAACCAAGAGAAACAAACCCTATGTTCATACAAGGACTTGTATATGAATTTCATAGCAGCTTTATTTTTAAGAATTGAAAACAGTGGAAATGTTCATCAATGTCCATCCATAGAGCAAAGACAAATTATGATCTATTCATTAAAGAGATTACTATTCAACATCAAAATGAACTATTTACAATTGGAGATTCTCAAAGTAATGATGCTGTGATTCCATGACTATAAAAAATCTAGAAAATACATATTTATATATAGTCACAGTCATCAAATATATTGGTGAGATTTTACTGCCTTCTTCTGTGCTCCCATAGCTTCCTACACTTGGATCTCCGAGCATTTGTTACACCATGTGAAAATATGAACTCTTTTTCTTTATTCTGTCTTACTAGAATAAGAATCCTTGAAATTTTATGGACATTTGAACTCTCAGTTATTAGCAGAAATTCTATCACACAGTAAGTTTCCAAATATAAAAGCCAAAGTTTTACAATGACTTCTAAGCTTTACATGATCTAGCCACTCATTTAACCTCTGTGACCTCTTTCCCTGCTACTCTTCAGTTACTCACAGTGGCCTCCTTGCTATTCCTCAGATATGCCAGGCATGATCCAACCTTATGGCCTTCAAGATAGCCAATTCCTTTTTCTGGAGTGACCTTATTGCTGATAGTTCTGGGCAAATTCATCACCTTTCCATACCGTTGTTTAATTGTCAGCTTCATTGTAACTACCCTGATCTTCCTATTAAAAATTTTAACTCCCCATCCCCTGCCTAGCAACCTTGATTTTTCTCAACTTGATCGAATTTTTCTTTTTCCCCATTGTACTCATCCTTTTTGAATGCACTATGCAATTTTTATTAAGGTTTATGGTTTTAATTGTCTCACCCATTAAAATAAAAGTTCTACAAAGCCAGTATTTCATTTACCAGTGTAGTCTGAAGTAATATCTGCCATATAATAGGTTCAATAGACAATTGGTAAATTTCAGAATAAATTAATGTTGAGAGTATACTGAATTTCATAAGACATTCCAGTAATTTTTTCCAAAAAATAAACTATATAAAACATACCTTAAATTTACTTTCAAAATATTTTATAGCATATAATGGACAATATACATAAGCCTTAAAGAAACAATCCTATAAATAACCATTTCATACCTACTTAAAAACTGCATAATACCACACTCCTAGATCCTCTCTGAATGCTCTAAAATAACCCTTCAAAGGAATACATTTTTAAAAATAACAGATTTTTTGGCAAATAATTTAATAAAATAAAGTTTCATTCATCTATGTAGATCATAATAAATGTTTTTAATAAGCATGAAATTATAACTGAAGTGTGCTAAAATGAAACCACCTGCTAAGGGTGAGAGAACAAAAATAAACATCATTTTTACAAATAAGAGGAATTTATTACCTTTGAATCAAAGCATGTGGATTTGTTCAAACTGGAAATAAAGGAATATGGAAACACAAACCATAGAAAGTCATATTTTAGATTTCTAAAAGACTTCGAAGTGAAGAGTATACATTTTTTAATTGCTACATAATACTACATAATGATAAGATGACAGGTTGTGGCAAATAGCATTTTAAAAGCTCTACTCATAATGGAACAGAAGGGTTCATTTCCCTATAATTTTATATATGTCATTAATTTACTATAACTGGATACAATATATTACCAAACAGATGTTCATCAAAGACTAAATCATTTTTAATGGAACATAATAATTTGATCCTACATCTATTAATCATTTTTTTCTATCTAACATTTATAGTCTCGCTAAACATTTTATCAGTTGTCGACAAAATTAAAAAAAATAGGATAAAAAGTCGTGTTTGGAAAAGTAGATTTTTTTTCAAATTTGCATTTAAATGAAAATATTTGCTGATATTTTTAAAACTTTAAATGTAATTTTATATATATCTGACCTATCAGATGGTATAAAATTTTTGGAGATAATATGACATATTTTTTGTTCTTGGTTGAAAGTTTTAATAAAGAGCAACTGTTTGTATTTTTTGTATTGTGATATCTTAGTTAATAAACATGAATAACTGGTATAAAATATGTTTTTTAAAAATTTTTATTTCTTTACTTGACAGAGATCACAGGAAGGCAGAGAGGCAGCCAGAGAGAGAGGAAAGGAAACAGGCTCCCTTCTGAGAAGAGAGCCCACTGTGGTACTCAATCCCAGGAACCTGGAATCATGACCAGAGCCGAAGGCAGAGATTTTAACCCACTGAGCCACCCAGGTGCCCTAAAATATGTTTTTTTATATATATATATAGAATTATAGTTCTTGCCAAAATATGGAACTAGCTGGAACTGAATGCCTCCTTCAAAGTCAGCTCTGGAGAA
>NW_026745126.1:0-2698 GCF_022355385.1 Mustela nigripes
CATAATAGTAAACAGAATGTGCCATTAAATAGTGTTTTAACATGGTAAATGTGACAGAGAAGACCCACTATGTATAATTATAGGTTTAAAACTGTTCTAAAGAAGTACATATATTTCTAGGGTTCCTAACTAACAAGTAATTCAAATTAAGGAGGGAGAGAAATGGCTATCAGTGATGTCCATGGCCTAACAGGTTATACCTGCTGCCTTCTGGAATGGTTGTACTTAAAAGATTCTTGGGGATGCCATGATACATACTTATATTTAGCAAGCCAGTTTAGAGCTGCAAAAATAAACCATCCTGGGGGTCTGGGTGGCTTGGTCAGTTAACCATCTGCCTTCAACTCAGGTCAGGACCCCACAGTCCTGGAATTGAGCCCCACACTGGGCTCCCTGCTTGAGGGAAGCCTGCTTCTCCCTCACCCTCTGCCTGTTGCTCCCCTCTGCTTGTGCTCACTTGCCCTCTCTCTCTCTCTCTCTGTGTCAAATAAATATGTAAAATCTTTAAAGGAAAATAAAAATTTTAAAAATCCCTCAAAGACATTTTTCAAGCATTGGCTTTCACCACTCTTGTACATTTCACACATTACCTCAGAGAGATTGAGCATTTGGCACTGAGGAAAAATTTAGACGAACAATTGCTAGAGGACAAGTAGGTGGCAGAGTTGTGATCATAAAGAACTGAAACAGCTCCAGAGGCAATTACGTTATAACACAGATACCAGGGTACTGGGGGTGGAATCTACCATTTCCATCTTGACATTCTGGGTTAAAGAAATAAAGAAATACAGAAATAAACTAACATTAATAAATAAATATTAATAAACTCATTTCTATTTAGGGTAATTCTGACAATTTTATAATAATATGCTGTCTAAATTATAAATCTTCCAACAATTAGTTTAAAGACTAGGAGATCAGATTAACTGAAAATATGCAAGGGAAAAAAATAAAATCATTTAAAACAACAAAAAAAAGAGAAATGCAAACTGACTTGGACTAGCATTTCGACAATAAGTTCATTTACAAACATCATTTTTCAAAATTATACTATCTAGTTGGCTTTCACTTACTAATGATCTCATGATCGTGGCTCCATAAAAATTATGGTTTATAGGCAAATTAATAAGCTAACTCTACTTTCTATGATTGTTTTAACTTACTTGTTCAGTTCATTTGTCAATGACATTCGATGTGTTACTTCTTCTAGGTAGAGGTGCTTGTATATGTCCAATTCTATTTTAGTAACGTCTTGAGAATTTTTCATTTTGGATAATTCAAATTCCAGCTCTTTAATTCTGAGTTCCATTTGACTTCTTACTGAAGCATAATTATTTTCTCTTATCTGTGCTAAGCTTTCTTGAAATGCTACTTGCATCTAAAGCAAATCAAAAGCATAGTTTTAAAATTGTTACAACCTGGGTAATTACAGTATATTTCTTTCTTTTAGTTTTGTGTCAATGATTCAGAGAGCAATTTTTAAAGTGAAAAAAAAAGCTGAAATGTAAAATATTTATCATTAATGTGAAACTGAATTAAATGTGAATAATGTTCATTCTTACATTAGAGATCATGCAATCTGATAATTCAAAGAATAATAAAATCATTTAAATTTTTAAAAAGTGAACAATACAACTTAAGAATAATTGAGGTACCTGGAGTGCCTGGATGACTCAGTCATCTGAGAGTCTGACTCTTGGTTTCTGCTCAGATAGTGTTCTCAGGGTCCTGGGATAAAGCCCTGTGTCCTACTCAGCATGAAGTATGCCTAGAATTTTCTCTCTACCTGTGCATCCCCTACTCGTGCTTTCCAAATAAATAAATATTTAATATTAAAAAAAAGGAATAATCCAAGTATGGTACCATTTCTTTTATGTAGGAATGCCCAGAATGGAGCCCAAACAAGCAACTAACTGAGCCACCCATGTACCCCATGATCAAAATTTTTTTTAATTAATTTTTTATTTTTTATAAACATATATTTTTATCCCCAGAGGAAATGGTGATGCAACATGGGGGCTTAAGTGGGTAGGAGAAGAATAAATGAAACAAGATGGGATTGGGAGGGAGACAAACCATAAGTGACTCTTAATCTCCCATGATCAAAAATTTTAAAGCACATTTTTTTTTCTTTTCCTCTCAATAGCCTTGTTTCATACTAACTGGTCTTAAAAAATAAAATGCTTTCTACTGTGAATCATTCTGAAAGATCAATTAGTGTGAATAATAATGAAAACTGAAATTTTTAAAGGGAAGGAACAAATGCTTCCAGAAATTTACTAAATTGCTATAAAGGAAGTAGAGGAAAACTCTACACTGCATATAACCAAAATGTAATTTGCAGTTAAATGAATTAAAACATTTTATAGACAAATAAATTAACCTCTAAAAATAGATCAACTTCTTTTAATTTTTCTGCTACGTTCAATCTTGTAGTTTCTTCAAAATCCTCTTTATATTGTTCTATTTTATTATATTCAAACATGTTGACTTCTATACAACTTCTGAGGTTTACTACTTGTTGTTCCAACTTCTTTTTATTCTTCTCTAGTTTTTCACATTTTGTTTGGATTTCTTTCATAGATGATAATCCCCAAATAAGAACCTGGTTTCTTGAAGACACAGTTTCCAGTTTTGCTGTAAGATCATCAACCTGCATGAATAAAATAATACAGTTTGGAAGTAAAGTGAAAAGAGT
>NW_026745127.1:0-2698 GCF_022355385.1 Mustela nigripes
TAGATTTTAGTTATGTCATTTCTCCAGAAAGGACTTTTATCTCTCCATAGAGGGTTTCTCTAATATATTCCATGCCTTTTTCGAGCACAGCTAGAACCTTGAGAGTTGTCATTCTGAACTCTAGATTAGACATATTACCAATATCTGTATTGATTAGGTCCCCAGCCTTTGGTACTGCCCTTGTTCTTTTTTTGCCTTGTCATTTTGTCCAGATAAGGAAAGTCTCAATCACTTCTTGAATGGTTGATCTCAAGAAGGGTGGCAAAGGGTGGCAAAGACCCCAGGAAAATGTGCTTTAACTAAATAAGAATAGACCCCAAATCGTGGAAGGGAGAAATATATATCTCTCTCCCTCCCACTATGTATGTATATATATATATATATATATATATATATATATATATATATTAGACTGGTGACTGGAACAGGGTCACCCACTTAAAACTTAATTTTGGGAATATTTTGGTCTCTTAGAAGAAACTACCTCCCAAAATTTTAAAGAATGAAGAACATATTTAAGGGTAAACACAATGAAGGGATGGAATATGCCTATAAAGATGAAAAAAAAATTTTCTAAAAAAAGGAGTTGATAAAGTAAGTTGGTTGGGAGAAAAAAGAAAAAGAAAGTGGGGAGAATTTGCTCGGGCTGCCAACTAGAACAAGCCCAACATAGATTTAGAGTGTATTTTGATCTGTTTGAAGAAATTGTACCCCAAATTTTTTTAGAAGAATAAACCCCATGTGTATACAAAAATAAAGTTAGATACAATGAAGGATAAAATATGACTATAATAATGAAGGTTAAAAAAGATTATTTTTCAATGAAAGGCATTGTTAAATAAAATAGTTAACATTAAAAGAAGAAAGGGTAAAAGTTAAAAAAAATTAGCAGAAGAAAAAAAAAGAAAATTAAAAAAAACATTAACTGTAAGACTAAAGAATCATGGGGAAAAAGCCATGGATTCTATGCTTTGCTTTCTCCTCCTCTGGAATTGTGCTGTTATCGTTGGTAAATGAACTTGGTCTTGGCTGGATTTCTTGTTGATCTTCTGAGGGAGGGGCCTCTTGTAGTGATTCTCAAGTGCCTTTGCCGGAGGTGGAATTACACCGCCTTTACCAGGGGCCAGACTAAGTAATCTTCGGGAGTTTTTCTTCCCTGAACACTTTCTGTAGACTTCTGGAGGACGGGAATGAAAATGCCGGCCTCCCAGTCTCTGCAGCCCAGAGTAGACGAGAGCTTGGGGCCCCACTCCTCAGTGTGCCCTCAGAGAAAATTGCTCAATTACTTCCGTCTCCCTGGTCTGCAGCCACACTCGGAACTCACCCAGCCTGTGCCCGGTTCAAGGTAACCCCGAGTTGAGAGCTCACTTCTCTGCTCTGCCTCTGTAGCCGGCTTCCCCACTCTAATACCTGTGAGCTCTTTCATAATCAGACACCCCGGATCCTTCTGTGACCAGAAGGATCTGTGACCGATCATTCTGGGGCCAAGCTGACCCCGCATGGACTTCATCCCAGTTTAGCCTCTGGAGAAATGTCCCTCAGTGGAGCAGACTTTTAAAAGTCCTGATTTTGTGCTCTGTTGCTCTTCCCCTTGCCAGGAGCTGGCCCCTCCCACCACAAGTCTATCTTGCTGTCACTTTGGATTCACTTCTCTGCTGGTCCTACCTTTCAGAAAGTGGTTGATTCTCTGTTTCTAGAATTGTTTCTCTTCTTCTATTTGATCTCTTGTTGGATTTGTAGGTGTTCACAATGCTTTGACAAGCTATGTAGCCCATCTCCTGCACCTGATATTGTCTTAACCAGTTGCTTCTCCACCATCTTGCGTGTGTTTGTGTGTGTGCGTGTGTGTGTGTTTAAAGATTTTATTTGACACAGAGGGAGAGACATCACAAGTAGGCAGAGCAGGAGGCAGAGAGAGGGGTAAGCAGGTTCCCTGCTGAGCAGAGAGCCTGATATGGGGCTCAACCCCAGGATGCTGAGATCATGACCTAATCTGAAGGCAGAGGCTTAACCCACTGAGACACC
The DNA here is from genome assembly GCF_022355385.1 of Mustela nigripes. NCBI lineage: Eukaryota > Metazoa > Chordata > Mammalia > Carnivora > Mustelidae > Mustela > Mustela nigripes. Next base: position 2,026 of record NW_026745127.1, read on the forward strand.
CAGGTGCCCAACACATGTAGTGTTTTATTATATCTTTTTCCCTTACTTCTCTGAAGGGAAAAGGAAGTGGTGACTGGAGCCTGGTTTCTGATTTGAACGAATGGGATATAAGAGATTTGAAAAAATAGTGTTCATGCTGACATGGTCCTCAGTGCACAGTGAGCAAAGGTTTGAATCTTGGACTTGGAGGTGTTGGTGTTCAGGGAAGATGATGTCCAAGTTTCCAGCATGTAGAGTCACTTGGCTGGTCTTCCTACTCGGACCAGTTCCTGCCTTCCTAAGGGGAGCTTGAAAGGGGCTTGGAACCCTAGGGCACTTGAGGAATGATTTGGATGAGACACCTGGGTGGGCCAGGGTAGACAAACTAAGGGAATTCCAGAGCTAATGATGAATAGATTTCTGAGGCTGGAGTTTGCTTCTCTGTGAGTAGTATTGAGCTGGGGCGGAAAGCAGTCTCTGGATCTTAGGACTCATCGTGTGAGCAGGTCTGAGCCGGAATGCACTGTCAGATCAGACAGCTGGGAGATGGTGAGGCCATGGTGGTGGAACATTACTCTTGAGGGAAGGCCATACTGCTCCAGGGATAGGGCTCTGCTACCTGATCAGCCCTACTACTACAGATGTACACGAAAGTTATTTTCTCTTTGTTTCTCATGCTCTTGGCTCAGCAGGG
>NW_026745128.1:0-2697 GCF_022355385.1 Mustela nigripes
CCCCCTCCCCCCAGCAACCCTCAGTTTGTTTTGTGAGATTAAGAGTCACTTATGGTTTGTCTCCCTCCCAATCCCATCTTCTTTCATTTATTCTTCTCCTACCCACTTAAGCCCCCATGTTGCATCACCACTTCCTCATATCAGGGAGATCCCAGCAATTGCACTGTTGGGTATTTACCCTAAAGATACAAACGTAGTGATCCAAAGGGGCACGTGTACTCGAATGTTTATAGCAGCAATGTCCACAATAGCCAAACTATGGAAAGAATCAAGATGTCCATCAACAGATGAATGGATCAAGAAGATGTGGTATATATACACAATGGAATACTATGCAGCCATCAAAAGAAATGAAATCTTGCCATTTGCGACAACATGGATGGAACTAGAGCGTATCATGCTTAGCGAAATAAGTCAAGCAGAGTGCTCTTACTTTTTGATGCTTAAATGAAGAAATTGAGTTGACACATAATGTAGTCTGATAGAGCAATTTCTTATATTTTGCATTTACAAATAATGGCTTTCTGCTGAAGTCAATTCTTTCAGTGCTTAGTTGCCTACAATGTTATTCTCTCATAGATGAGGTTTAAGTCTATTGTCTTTGATTGGGAAGTGCCCGATAGGGACAGGCAAATGGAAGCTATGTTTACATTCAAAATAATTACTGTTAACCAGTCTACTTCCCCCCCAGAAAATATAGTTATGAGACTAGACTCTGATAATTCTAGAACATACTTGAAGAAGTATCTTTAAGGAAGCCTGAATATGTTATATACAAACATGAGAGGCATATTTAAAAAGTCTTAGTCTTTCAAGGTGCCTGTGTGCCTCAGTTGGTTAAGCATCTGACTCTTGATTTTGGCTCAGGTCATGATATCAGGGTCAAGAGTTTGAGCCCCCATTGGAATGTGTGCTTAGCGTGCAGCCTGCTTAAGATTCTCTCTCTCCCTCTTCCTATGCCTCTCCCCATTCCTATCTTAAAGAGAGCAAGAGAGAGGGAGAGGGAGAGAGAGTAACTCCTAGTTTTTCCTACCTATCTGTAAGAGATCAAATAAGTCATTATTTTCTTTTGGTTCAGTTTCTCTTTCTAAAAATGGAATCCATTAGATTTTCACTTGTTTTCAAATTACATGTGGAAACACTCAAAGCAGAGAATCTTGTCTTTGTTTTTTTAATTCCTAGGTACTTGTAATTCTATGGTAAAATGTATTAACCTGCATTTCCTTCTCTTCCCCCAGGAAAATATATAGCTTTCTAAATTTCATTGAAGATATTTCAGGTCTCCTTATGTTGCATTTTAAAAGCTTTTTAAAACATTTTAGAGTATATACTCTTGAATCTTTATAATACATTGCAAGGTAAGTATTCATAGTCTTATTTTGCTGTGAAAAATGAAAGATTAGTGAGATTAAGGGATTTCACCCAAGGCCAAAGCCATAAAAATTAAGATTTAAACATAGATTTGTGTTCAAAGCTTCTTTTCAGAGGTTCTTTTTTCTTCTCTTTATGGACTTGGTGATTCAGAAAGGCAAGAATTTGATTAGCAGGTGATAAATTCTAAGAAGGAATCTATTAATATGCTTTATTTGTGAAAAGAATGGTAAACCTGCTGTGCTTGGTTCTCAGAGTACTTTGAGCAATTTACTTTTGTCATAAATTATGGATGATTTTTAGGTCATTTGGCAGATTATGTAGACCTTATCTCTTCTTCTCTTGGAAGATTTCTTGAAAGCATAGAAAAATTATTGCATTTATTTTTTCTGTAATTGATTATTAATCAAAAGCCCCAAAGAAGCAGGGCTAGAATTAATTTCACTTACTTGTAGATGCTTTTAGGTATTAGTGCCAATAAAAGGCAATGAGGTGGACCTTTGTCACTTGCAGTCTGTGCAGCATCTAATGTATTTTCTACTTGGGAGAGGCTCTTCTTTTTGAGTAGGATGAAAATGATCTGTCCTAGAAAAGCTGAAAACACTAGATACACAACTTTATTCTGTAGCTCCACCATCGCACATATCTATGAAAGACTCTGAGGAGATAGCAAGAGAGAAGTGTTAGTGAACTCTTTTTCTTTCTTGAACTTGACATTAGAAGTGCTTATAATGTCCAATTTTTAATATAGACTATGCTTTTAAAAATTAAAAAAAAATTTAATTAACATATAATGTACTATTAGCCCCAGGGGTACAGGTCTGTGAATCGCCAGGTTTACACACTTCATAGCACTCACCATAGTACATACCCTCCCCAGTGTCCATAGCCCCACCACCCTCTCCCTACCCCCCCCACCGCAACCCTCAGTTTGTTTTGTGAGATTAAGAGTCTCTTATGGTTTGTCTCCCTCCCAATCCCATCTTGTTTCATTTATACCTTTCCTACCCCCAAACCCTCCACATTGCATCACACCTTCCTCATAGCAAGGAAATCATATGATAGTTGTCTTTCTCAGATTGACTTATTTTGCTAAGCATAATGTCCTCTAGTTCCATCCATGAATATAGACTGTGCTTTAATGCTGGTGGCATTAACAACTGGAATGAAACCGTGTTCCTGGATGAGTAGATAGAGCAATGAAATTGTAGTATCTAGTGCTTGAATGTGAAGGTAAAATCTTTCTCATTATTAAAGGCCCTGGGCATTGTTCCTAGGAAGATGTTGCTGCGGCAGAGGTCGAAGAGGTTGCTGCCCGTGTTCTCC
>NW_026745129.1:0-2696 GCF_022355385.1 Mustela nigripes
GCTGCTTGCTGGGGTCGTGACAGGAGGCTGACTTTCTGGGATGGCATTGGAGGAGGTCAGGCAAAAGGGAGGTTTTGCAAGAATGTGGCAGGAGGACAGAGGACACCGAGGATACAGTTGGCTTTGCTCTTGTGAAGGGAAGGTGGTTTTTCCTGATAGGAAGGCATGAGTTGAAAGATGGTGCGGAGCTTCCTGGAGGAATGTTACCTTCCTCCTCTCACAGGTCCATCCCAGGGACTGCACGTTTGAAAAGAAACTCTGTCCTACGGACATTTCCTTCGGCCTCAGCCTCCCTCTGTGTCGTGGAGGGGAGGGAGATGTCAGGGCTTCAGGAAACGGAGATCCGGGCCTCTGGCAGGTCGCTAGGCTCTTGTTAAGCAGGCCTCTTCCTACAGTATCAAGAAGGACTTTTACAAACCGAGGGAGACTCCGGTCTTGCCGGGTTTTGATCTCCATCTGTGGAGAATCTGTTTTTTCCTTTCCTCAGCTTGAGGGCAGTCAGAGCGCCTGAGGGATGTTCCCCGTATCACAGGTTGGGGGGCGGTGTGGCATGTCAGCTCCTGCTAGGCGCTCAGCTAGCCTTCCCCTCCCTCCTCGTGTGCCCCTGACCAGTGCGGAGCCTTGCGTGGTTAAGGTTGTTGAAGGAGGACGGTCTCATCTTCTGTAGCTTCTTCCTGCTGAATAGGGGCGTAGAGCTGTCCCTCCGCGTGGGTCGTTCCTGGTCAGGTGGCGGAGGCCCAGCTGGGGGAGGCCTCTGCTGTCAGAGTTGTAAAAGGAAGAGGCTGCTGAGTGCAGGGGAGAGCCTCTCCTCCCTAAACCTCTTGCTGCTGCCAAACACACAGGCGGAGCGGGGCCCGTTTTGTGGGGCTGCTGCCAGTGTTGAGCCCAGCATTGGTCACGGTCCTGTGCGTCGAAGCGACGGGGGCAGTTCCGGTGCGGCACCCTCTGGGAATCCAGCAGGGGTAGGGCTGCTGCCCCTCAAGTCGATCCCAGGGTGGTCAAGGGGCCCTGGCAGTGCCGTTTCGTCCTGCATGTGTCATGCTCTGCAGGGTTGTCGGGGACTGCAGGGGACAGCGGGAGGAGGAGCAGCCCCTGGAGCAGACAGGGGAGATGACGGGAAGGCTGCTGTCCTGCCCAGTCCCAGGTGGGCCCAGTCTCCCCACACAACGGACTGTTGTGGGCCCAGGTGGTTGCCTCGTGCTCCAAGTGTCCGTCATCGGCAGGGCCCGGGCAGCCAACTCTGGGTGTGGTGGCCGACTCAGAGGGTCCTCTCGTCTCGTCCTCGGGGCTCCAGTGCCGTCCTCGGGGCTCCAGTGCCGTCCTCTGGTGGGCTGCCCAGAAGTCTTCTCTTTGGCCTACGGAGGTCAGGCATAAGAGAGCCGTTCCTGCAGGCGTGTTATCCTGTACGTTCATGCCGAATCCTCCTCTGGGCCCAAATCGGAGCAAGTGGGGCCCCAGGGCCGTCGTGGCTCCCTTTGTTGGAGCACCCCAGGAGCCTCTGGTGCCTCGGGGTGGTGGGCACACTGTCCTGTGGCATAGCTGTGGAGACAACAGGTAGAGTGGTGTGAGATAGCGAGTGGCGTGTGGCCTGGGCCTTACCAGAGGCCTGTGGGGTTTTGCAGGACGTGTCTTCTGAGGTGTTGAGGTGGAGGTTTTCCTGCAGAACCCATGCGTGACCTGAAGAAAGGGGAATTTCCTGTGCGCCCCCTGGGGCTGAATGAAGGCTACACTGCCAGGGTCCCTCAGGCCCTTCCCTGAGCGTCCTCCTCCATGACGGCGGGGTCCTCCTCCTGCTGGGCTGTCCCTTCCCCAGCCTCTCTGAGAGCCCTGGACGTGCCCTTCTCTGTGGGGGGAGCCTTTGCCCACATGAGTGTTGCAGGTGGCGTGGTAGAGATGATGTGCTCCCGACCCCAATGGGAAGTGAGTTCGCACAGTCCACGGGCTGTGGGCAGGTGTTGGGCAAGGTGGGAGTAGACAGGGTGGCCTTTCCCTGGTGGGTCTCCCCTGCCGACTGAGGGATCGAGGTGAGTCTCTAGAGTATGAAACTCACAAAGCAAAATGTGCCATGAGGGGACCCACTACCTCCCACGAGGCATCTTGGAGGCTTGGGGGACTGGAGGTGTTGGTTAGATTGTATGGGAGTGGCTAGCGGAAATGACTCAGCTGGAGACTGGCCCCGACTCCCTGCCCACAGGGATGCAGCGCTGGGAGGTGTGAGCTGTCCTGCTCCTGTGAGCCCGGGGGCCTGTCTTGTTTGCTCATTTCTCACATGCCTGAAGTGGGAGATGAGGCCACCCCACCACTGTCTCTTCGCGACTAGTGTCATCCGGGAGCAAGCCCTCTGCTGGCTTTTGCAGGGTGGGAGGGCAAGGCTTGGGTCGTGCAGAGGGAGGGGCTCAATGGGGGGCGTGGAGCCCTTTGCCAGAAGGTCACCGTGCCTAGGCTGCCTGTGGTCCAGTCCCACCAGGCAGCCAGGGCCCTCCCTCCAAGATCAGCAGCTCCTGGGCGACAGCGCCCAACCATCACAGGAAGTTACAGGGATCAGGTGGAGGTTCCCCGTGGGATGATTTCAGGGCTTCCTAGTGCCGCAGGGACTGGGATCTTCCTCTCCTCTCCTCTTTGTGGTCAGAGGCTAGGGCAGCACCCCGGGTTTTGTGCTGTTTGCTGAGGTACCCACAACAGGGACGGGGCAACGA
>NW_026745130.1:0-2696 GCF_022355385.1 Mustela nigripes
CAGGCCAGAACTGCTGGTGCTGAGGTGAGTTCCCCGAGGGGCTGAATTGATGTTGGGGGTCAGGCCGTACATCAGGCTCTGGGTTTGTAACTAGGGGGCTGTACAATGTGGGGGAGTTCTCATGTGGGCATGCAGGCTTCTCCAGCTCTGAGGGCTCTACACAGCTCCAAACAGACTGGTTTCCTGCTGGGTGGCATGCAGACACCTACAGTGTAGCTCCAGGGCTCCCAATCTAGAGGTCTTCGGGGACAGACCTCTGGGGAAGGAAGCCTGAAAATGCAACTTAGAGTTAGGTTTAGGGCCTAGGGGTATGGCAAATCTGATCTGCCAGTGTTGAGGCAGGCTCCATGGTGGGCTGAGTTGAAGGTGGGCATCAGGTGACATGTCAGACTCTGGGTTTGTGTCCAGGGGTGCCGCAGAAGCTGAGCGTGCCTCGGGCGACATGCAGGTTTCTCCTGCTCTGAGGGTTCTGGACAACCCCAAAGGGACACGTTTTTCTCTGGGCAGCTGGGGGAGTCCTGGGGTTGAGTCTCAAAGGGTCCCCAATCTGGTGGGCCGAGGGGCCAGGCCTCTGGGCATGGAAACCGATACACCACACATAGGGTTCGGTTTAGGGCCCTGGGGCATGGCAGGCCTGATGTTCTGATGAGGAGGTAGGCTCTCAAGTCAGCTGGGCTGACTTGGGGGCGGGCATCAGGCAGCATGACAGAGCCTGGGTTTGTGTCCAGGGGCTGTAGAAGCTGGGATAGCCTCAGGGGACATGCAGGTTTCTCCTTGTCTGAGGGTACTGTGAAGCTACAATGGCATGGCTTCCTTCCGCGTGGTGGGTGCAGTCCTGAAGTGTCACTCAGGTGTCCTTAATCTGTGGGGCGTCGGGGCCAGGAATTTTGGGTTGGAAGCATGAAATCGCAAACTAGGGTTAGGGTTAGGGCCAGGGGGAATTGCAGGCCCAATCTTCTGACACTGAGGTGGGATCACTGGGGGGCTGAGACAAAGAAAAGGGTCAGGGGGGGAGTCAGAGTCTAGCTTGACGGAAGGGGTCTGGCAGAGGGTCAGCCACCGTGTTTGTGACCCACTTGAATGCTGAAAGTGGGGGATGGCCACGTGGGTGGGTCATGCAGGTTTCTCCTGCTCTGAGGCTTTTGGTCAGGTTGTAATTGCATGGTTTCCTCCTGATGGCAGGCGGAGGCCTGGGGTGTGGCTCAGGGGTCCTTAATCTGGAGGGATTGGGGGTCAGTTCTAGGGGACAGAAGCCTGAGAGCTCACCTTATGGTTACCGTTAGGGCCTAGGAGAATGACAGGCCTGATCAGCCAACTCTGAGGCGGGATCCACAGAGAGGGGTGTGTGTTGAAGATGAGGGTAAAGCGGCGTTTCAGTCTCCAAATTTTATGGATGGGGTGGGCCAACAAAGCTAAGGGTGGCCTCAGGGGTGTATGCAATGGGTTCTGCACAGCTCTGAAGGCCACGGTATCCTTCAGGGTGGCAGGTGGACTCCTCTAGTGTGGCTCCGGGGCCCCCAATCTGGAGTGCTCATGGGAAAGATCCCAGTGTCTGAAGCCTAAAAATCCAAAAGAGGCTTAAGGTGAGGGCCTGGGGCCCTGGCAGGCCCAATCCAACAGCCCTGGGGCAGGCACCCCACAGGACTGAATAACAGGAGTAGTAGGCTGTGCATGGCCCTGGCTCATAGAGGGCTATATCACAGGGTTTGTGTCATGACCACTCGGGATTCAAGGGCAGGCACAGGCAGTGGCCTGTGGCACTGCCAGATAGTTCACCGGGGGTTTTCTGAACAATTCTCATGGGTTTTCTGCCTAAATCAATATTGATCTGAGTAGAAAGCTTATGAGAGTTGTCCAGTGTTGGGTGGCGATTTGGGCTGTGCTGGCGCCCATGGTCTAGAGCAGTTTCTCCCTAGGTGTGTGTCCTGGCCATCCAGGAACACTGGCTGGGCCCACGTGGCTCCCCCAAGGGCCCCATCAAGTGGAGCTTTCTGGGGGCTGCGCTGTCAGGGTGTCTTGCTGAACATCAGCCTCCATGTTTGTGGCCCCTTGGGGCAATGAATGTAGGGGTGGCCTCAGGGAGTCATGCAGGTTTCTTCTGCTCTGTGGGTTTTGTGCAGCTCTGAATAGCACAGTTTCCTCCTCGGTGGCAGGAGGAGCCCTGGGTTGTGGCTCAGGACTTCCCAATCTGGGGGACTTGGGGGCCAGGTCTCTGGGGATGGAAGCCTAAAAAGCCAAACTAGGGTTAGGGTTAGGGCCTAGGAGCATGACGGGCCCGATCTTTTGGCACTGAGGCAGGATTCCCAATTGGCTGAATCAAGGATGGGTGAACAGGGGTATGTCAAGCTCTGTGTTTTGTGACTGAGGGGTCCCCAGATGTAGGGGTAGACTCAGGGAAGCATGTGGTTTTACCCCAGTCTGAGGGTTTTGAGCAACTCTGAATAGCATGGTTTCTTCCTGGGTGCCAGGTAGAGTTCTGCAGTGTGGCTCAGTTATCCCCCATCTTGAGGGCTTGGGGGACAGGCCCCTGGAGATGGAAGTGTCAAAAGCAAACTGAGGGTTAGTACGAGGGCTGAGGGGCCTGGCAAGCCCGAACTGCCAGCGCCAGTGTAGGCACCCCAGGGAAGTGACTAGCAGGAGGGATTGGCCACCCATATGCCTGGCTCGAAGGGGGCTATCTCTCAGGGTTCAGGCTG
>NW_026745131.1:0-2696 GCF_022355385.1 Mustela nigripes
CTATATAGATATATAAATATATCTATATCTATATATATATATATATGATATACTATGCATTTATATATCTATATAGATATATAAATATATCTATATCTATATATATATATATATATGATGGAATACTATGCATCTATCAAAAGAAATGAAATCTTGCCATTTGGGAGGACATGGATAGAACTAGAGGTTATTATGCTTAGTGAAATAAGTCAATCGGAGAAAGACAACTATCATTTGATCTCCCTGATATGTGGAAGGGGAGATGCAACATGGGGGGTTTGGGGATTGGAAAAGAGTAAATTTAAGTAAATGTTTGAGAAAAGTTAAAGTTAAAAAGTTCTCATGGAATATGTTGTATTAAACATCTACTTGTAATGCTAAGTAGATTAAAAATTAAGATAAGAATCATGAGAATGAATTTATTATTTTTTTAATTTGTTTTTAAATTAACATATACTGGTCTATTAGCCTCAGGGGTACAGGTCTGTGAATTGCCAGGATTACACACTTCACAACACTCACCATAGCACATACCCTCCCCAATATCCATACCTCCACCACCATCTTTTTATCCCTCTCCCCCAGCCATCCTCAGTTTGTTTTGTGACATTAAGAGTCTCTTATGGTTTTTCTCCCTCCTGAACCCATCTTGTTTCATTATTCTTTTTAATCTACTTATCATTACAAGTAGATGTTTAATACAACATATTCCATGAGAACTTTTTAACTTTAACTTTTCTCAACCATTTACTTGTGTTTCTTGTCACTGCCTATAACCTTCATGGTAATCATTTTTCACTATTCAATACTATGCCTATATGTAAACATGTTTAATTTTCATGTATCTCTGGAATGTTGAGACCTTTAGCAAAGATAACAAGATACACACAGGAAGAACTGAAATAAACTTCCTCACCCACATCAAAGGTTTATAACCACCTACCCATCTTATTCTTCTGTCAGATTTTTCTGCATTTCTTTTTGTTATTGTACTATATAAATATTGTTCCTGGGGTCCATTGTGACTGGGTTTTTCTCTTCTATTTTCATTTAATTTTATTGGTCTTCTTCTTCTTTTACTCATTTTTAAGTAGATACCTTAAAAATCTTAATTTTGGGGCTTATATTTGTGAAGTTATTTCTTTTTTCTTTTCCTCTTTTTCCTCTAATTTTCCTTTCTGGTGTGTGTGTGTGTGTGTGTGTGCTTCCGACTTCTCCAAAACATTCCAAGGTGCACACTGACTGGACTGTAGTTGGGATATTCAAATATACATCTCCTCAAAAACCTCTCACCAAAATAAGTAGGAGGAGGAACACCCAAGAGATGAAAAATTCAGAAACTGTGACCTTTGCCACAGAACTATTGGATGTGGACATAAACAATAGGTCAAGAAAGGAAAAGCAACAATTATCTAGGTAATGGCTGGGCTGGATGAGACCCTTAGTGACAACATAGGAACTCTAAAGACGGAAGTGAGGGCTGATCTGGCAGCAGTAAAAAAATGCAATTAATGAGATCCTATCTAATTGAAATACTTTTATGTCTAGGGCAACTGAGTCAGAAGAAAGAATTAGTGATATAGAAGCCAAACTGATATAAAGGTAGGATCAGGAGGAGGTCTGGAACAAACAACTTAGAAGCCATGGAAACAGAATTAGGGAAATAAATGACACCACAAAACATTCCAACATCAGAATTATTAGAATATCTTATGGGGTGGAGAAAGAGAGGAAGACTAGAAGATAGAGTTGAACAAATTCTAGATGAAAATTTCCTCAGTCTGGGGATGGAGCAAGTGTTCATGTCCTAGATGCAGAAAGGACACCCCCCCAAGATCAATGAGTGTAGAAAGTCCCCCAGACCCTTATTTGTGAAATTCATTAATCATAATTTTAGACAGGAGGTCTTAAGGGCAGCTAGGGGAAAGAGATTACTTAAGTACAATGGAAGAACCTTAAGAATAATGTTAGGCCTGTCCACAGAAACCTGGAAATCTATAAAGGCCTGGGAAGACATATCCAGGACACAATGAGAAAAACATGCAGCCAAGAATAATTTATTCATCAAGCCTGACATTCCAAATGGTTGGAGAGATAAAGAACTTCCAAGACTGGCAAGGTATAAGAGATTATATGATGACCAAGAAGGTGCTACAGGAAATATTAAGGGGGGGGGATATTCAAAAGATGAAATAATGCAAGAGTGACATAGAACAGAAATTTACAGAGACAATCTTTAGAAACGAGGACTTCACAGGCAATAGGATGTCAATAAAAACTTATCTCTCAATAATTATTCTCAAAGTGTATGGCCTAAAAGATCCCATAAAACCACACAGGGTACAGACTGGATTGAGCAATAGGACCTGTCCATATGCTGTCTACAAGGGAAACATATGGACCTACACATGCATCCAGACAGCAAGAGAAGGAATGGGGACACATCTTCCATGCAAAGGGCCTCAAAAGAAAGATGGGTTTGTGATTCTTATTTTTTTTTAATCTTAATTTTTTATTTTTTATAAACATATATTTTTATCCCCAGGGGTACAGGTCTGTGAATCACCAGGTTTACACACTTCACAGCACTCACCAAAGCACATACCCTCCCCAATGTCCATAATCCCACCCACTTCTTCCAACCCCCCTCCCCCCAGCAACCCTCAGTTTGTTTTGTGAGATTAAGAGTCACTTAT
>NW_026745132.1:0-2695 GCF_022355385.1 Mustela nigripes
AAGAAGTCTAGAAGATATAGTGGAACAAGTCCTTCATGAAAATTTTCCCAATCTCACGAATGGAACCAGCATTCATGTACTAGAGGCTGAACGGTCTCCACCCAAGATTATACATTCCAAAAACACATCAAGACACCTGATAGTCAAATAGAGGAATTATAATTGTAGGTATAATCTCTTGAAAGCCACCAGGGCAAAGAGGCTCCTTACTTACAGAGGGAAGCCCATCAGAATAACGTCATACCTGTCCACAGAGACCTGGAAAGCCAGAAGAGGCTGGCAAGATATATTCAGGGCACAAAATGAGAAGAACATGGAGCCAAGAATACTTTATCCAGCAAGACTGACAGTCAAAATGGAGGGAAAGATAAAGAGTTTCCAAGACCGGCAAGGCTTAAAAGACTATGCAACCATCAAGACGACAAGGCAGGAAATGTTAAGGGGGGTTCTATAAAAGAGGAAAAAATCCAAAGAATAGCATTGAACAGAAGTATAGAGACAGTCTACAGAAAGAAAAACTCCAAAGGTAACTTGATGTCAATAAAAACGTATCTATCAATAATCACTCGCAATGTGAACGGCCGAAATGCACCCATAAAATGGCACAGGGTTGCAGATTGGATAAAATGACAGGACCCATCCATATGTTGTCTACAAGAGACCAATTTTGAACCTAAAGATACACGCAGACTGAAAGTGAAGGGATGGAGAAACATCTTTCATGCCAATGGGCCTCAAAAGAAGGCTGGGGTAGCGATTCTCATATCAGATAAATTAGAGTTCAAACTAAAGACTGTAGTCAGAGACACAGAAGGACACTACATTATCCTTAAAGGGACTATCCACCAAGATGATCTAACAATTGTAAATATCTATGCCCCCAATATGGAAGCAGCCAATTACTTAAGAAAACTGTTAATCAAGATAAAGAGTCACATTGAATGGAATACACTAATCATAGGAGATCTTAACAAGCCTCTCTCAGAATTAGACAGATCATCGAAGCAGAAAATCAATAAAGAAACAAGAGCATTGAATGACACATTGGAACGGATGGACCTCATAAATATATACAGAACATTCCACCCTAAAACAACAGAATACTCATTCTTCTCAAGTGCACACAGAACCTTCTCCAGAATATACCACATACTGGGTCACAAATCAGGACTCAACCGATACCAAAAGACTGAGATTATTCCCTGCATATTCTCAGATCACAATGCTTTGAAACTGGAGCTCAATCACAAGGAAAAGTTCAGAAGGAACTCAAACACCTTGAAGCTAAAGAACACCTTGCTTAAGAATGCTTGGATCAGCCAGTATACCAAAGAAGAACTGAAACAATTCATGGAAACCAATGACAATGAAGACACTTTGGTCCAAAACCAATGGGATACAGCAAAGGCGGTCCTAAGGGGAAATACAGAGCCATCCAAGCCTCCCTCAAAAAAATTGAAAAATCCAGAACACAACAGCTGTCTCTACACCTTAGAGAACTGGAGAATCAACAACAAATCAAACCAACTCCACACCTAAGAAGGGAAATCATCAAGATTAGAGTTGAGATCAAAGAGGTAGAAACCAGAGATACAGTAGAACGTATCAATGAAATTAGAAGCTGGTTTTTTGAAAGAATCAATAAGATTGATAAACCATTGGCCACACTAATCCAAAAGAAAAGAGAGAAAGCCCAAATTCATAAAATTATGAATAAAAAGGGAGAGATCACAACCAACTCGAAGAAAGTAGAAACAATCATCAGAAGTTATTATCAACAGTTATATGCCAATAAGCTTAGCAACCTAGATGAAATGGATGCATTCCTGGAAAAATATAAACTACCAAATTTGAACCAGGAAGAAATGGAAAACCTGAATAGACCAATATCTAATAACGAGATTGAAGCAGTGATCAAAAAACTCCCAAAAAAACAAGAGCCCAGGACCTGATGCATTCCCTGGGGAATTCTACCAAACCTTCAAAGAAGAAATAACACCTATTCTCCTGAAGATGTTTCAAAAAATTGAAGCAGAAGGAAACTTACTGACCCTTTCTATGAAGCCAGTATTACCCTGATCCCAAAACCAGGCAAAGACCATAACAAAAAGGAGATTTTCAGACCAATATCACTGATGAATATGGATGCTAAGATTCCCAACAAGATCCTAGCCAACAGGATCCAACAGCACATTAAAAAGATTATCCATCATGATCAGGTGGGATTCATCCCTGGCTAAAAGGATGTTTCAACATTCCCAAATCAATCAATGTGATACAACAAATTAATATGAGAAGAGAGAAGAACCGCATGGTCCTCTCAATTGATGCAGAAAAAGCATTTGACAAAATCCAGCATCCGTTCCTGATTAAAAAGCTTCAAAGTATAGGGATGGAGTGAACATTCCTGAAACTCATCAAATCTATCTATGAAAGACCCACAGGAAATATCATCCTCAATGGGAAAAAGTTTGCAGTCTTCCCATTGAGATCAGGAACAAGACAAGGATGCCCACTTTCACCACTCTTGTTCAACATAGTATTAGAAATCCTAGCAACATCAATCAGACAACAAAGAGAAATAAAAGGTATCCAAATTGGTAATGAAGAAGTCAAACTCTCTCTCTTTGCAGATGACAAGATTCTTCATATGGAAAACCCAAAAGACTCCACCCACAAACTACTAGAACTCATA
>NW_026745133.1:0-2695 GCF_022355385.1 Mustela nigripes
ATTTTTCTTAAGATTCATTTATTTATTTTAGAGAGAGAGAAAGAGAGGGCATGAGTGGAGGGAGAGGAAAGAGAATCCCAAGCAGACTATGAGCTAAGTGCGGCGCCCAGCATGGGGCTTGATTTCATTACCCTGAGTTTATGACCTGAACTGAAACCAAGAGTCAGATGCTTAACCAATTGAGCCATCCAGTCACCCCATATAATTTTTTGTTTTAAAAGATGAGTTTTTCTTATCTTCATTTCTACCAGTGTTAGCAACATTCTTCTCCAAACCATTGTTTACTGTACAAAAATTACATTCTCTACTCCATCAAAAGAGAACTATATCAAGCCGTATTACTAGATTCATTTAATCAGCAAATACTTAGGGCACCTGGGTGGCTCAGTGGGTCAAGCCTCTGCCCTTGACTCAGGTCATGATCCCAGGACCCTGGGATTGAGGGCAATATCTGACTCTCTGCTCAGTGGGGAGCCTGCTTCCCCCCCTCTCTCTGCCTGCCTCTCTGCCTACTTGTGATTTCTGTGTGTGTGTGTGTCAAATAAATAAATGAAATATTTAAAGAAAAAAATCAGCAAATACTTATTGAGCATTTAATGGCTCATAGCACTCTATCAGAGATTACTCAGGTCCTATGGATCAAAATCATTAATTTTTCAGACTCTTTAATTTTTATCCACCCCATTATGATCCAGATGAGTAGCATAGCCATAATTTTATTCAAGACTGATCTAAGTTGCTACTTTTCTGTGTCTTCCTTACCCATTCTGGGCCCACATTATCCCCACTCATCTGAACTCTCATAGCAGCTTATCTATGCCACCATCATAACATATATCATTTGCTATGTGTGCAATGGTTTCTTAAAAATCCTGTTTAGTCCATTATTGAAAATATATGATGGAAGATTATGGAGAAAATATGGCCTCAGCACTTTAATAGTACAAGTTATGAAAAGAAAAAAATAAGAACAAAAGAAATCATTTTATTCCCTTAGGTAAGAAACTAATGGTGTGCTCAACACAGTAATGAGAAATGGATGGATACTGGGAAGTAATAACAGTCTCTGTCACCAGGGTGAGGATATTTTCTTGGACAACCAACAGAGGTAAGTAATAAAATACCACTAGGTGTCACTGGGGTAGGAGAAGAAATAAAGAAGTTTAAGGAGAAGTTAAGTTGAAGCCTTATCATAAGTGCATTATTTATGGAAAGATGCATAACAGCTTTTACAGAAAAGATAACATGACATCAACAGTTCCCGAGAAGAGCAAAGTAGAGAGGAAAAGGAATCTGGCTTCAGTAATTCTGCAAACAGCTGCTGAGATAAGTCAAGCCAGAAGAACTCCAGCTGCTGGTTCTGTGAGCAGTGCCAAAGGTTTCATACTCCAAGTATGTATCATAACTCCAGGAGAATACCAACATTTAAAATATGTAATGATGAGAAGCTGAAGTCAGAATTAACAGAAAGAAAAAGATAGTCTAGTTCTTTTAGAGACATTTACATTAAATTTGGTATTCATTTCTAATATTTGTTGTGATTTTGTAACTTGGGGCAAATTACTTAAAAATTACTGCTTCCTTAATTTGAATATTTTATACAATGAGAAAAGGAATATAGGATCAGCATATTTTCTTTTAAAGATTTTATTTATTTATTTGATAGAGATCACAAGTAGGCAGAGAGGCAGGCAGAGAAAGAGGGGGAAGCAGGCTCTCCGCTGAGCAGAGAGCCCGATGTGGGGCTCTATCCCAGGACCCTGAGATCATGACCTGAGCCGAGGCAGAGGCTTTAACCCACAGAGCCACCCAGGTACCCCAGGACCAGCCTATTTACAGGTTGTCTGTGAGTATAAGAGCAGGTATTCTATACAATATAAATTACTCTTCTAGAATTAATATTATTAATTTTGCTCATTATTTTATTATATATTTAGAAGAGAAAAAATTAACTATTTTTGTTATTTTAATAAAGAAAGATTTCTTTTTGGAAAACAATTTATGTTTTGGATCATAAATCTCATAATCTTAAAACCCACATAGTTGGAGCCATTTGAATTCATCTCCTGCGTCATAGTTTTTTTCTTCCTTTTGGGAAGCTTGTTTCCTTAGCTATTGTTTAAATTAAAAAAAAAAAAAAAGGATTTTAGATGGATTAAGTTTTCCAGTTTAACAAAATAGCATTTTTATGCAATATATCAGTAAACTCTTGTATGAAGGAGGCCTTCCTACCAAGAATATGCATTCCATTTTCAAATAATTTAGTGATACTTTCCTCAGAGCTTCTTTTCTAAGACTTACCCAAAGTTCAAAAGTCATCTCCTTTATTACAACCTGCGATAAGCGAGGTATAATTACTCTGAAGTTGCTTTTGTGTTGTTGTTGTTTTTACTCATAAAGGACCAGACTGTAGCCTTGGGTCCTTGGGTGCTTTGTGTTGCCAGGTTTGTCCATTATGTGTCAGTATCAACATGGTAAGACCATGTTCTTACACTCTAGTTTGTGCTACACATGTGTTGGGTAAGACAACCTGATGATTTCATCCCCTCATTTGACAGGAAGAAGAAATAGAGAGTTGTCATGAATTACTCAGCAACAAAAATACGGTGGAAACATACTTACACAAATTATCATTTATTTTAATGAGGAGCTACTTTAAAGACTCCCTCAAAACTACCCCTGAGTTATGTTTTTA
>NW_026745134.1:0-2695 GCF_022355385.1 Mustela nigripes
GGGACTTGATCCCAGGACCCCGGGATCATGACCTGAGCCGAAGGCAGAGGCTTTAACCCACTGAGCCACCCAGGTGCCCCTAAATATATTTTTAAATATTAGAAAAACTGTCAATGTAACATTATAAAAATAAGATAGATCTGCTCTATCATTCAAACCAAAGACATGAAAAAAAAAATGGTAGGAAAAAGGGTAGCCTAACCTCCTTTTTTGTTTTGTTTTGTTTTTTGGCATAAAACTAATTTATTTTTCTTTTTATTATCATTTTCTTTTTTATTGAGGTAAACTGACATATAACTTTATATTAGTTTCAGATATTCAATGTAATGTTTCCATATTTGTATACATTGCTAAATGCTCACCACAGTAAGTCTAGTTATAAAAGAATTCTTTATGTATTCCTTGGCTCTCAAATGATAAAGTTTTTCTGAGGCAACACCTTATACTTACTTTCTAAATTAATAATACTTCTATAAAGTAAATCCTGTAAAAGATAAATATCTTCACATGGATAATAATGCTCAGATGGAACTTTTTAAATGAATTCTTTATTGATTTGCTCTCTGCCTAAGTGTTTTGGCATTAAATATACATCTGGAGCAGTACTTTATGAACTATTTTAACATAGCTCCAGTGTATTGATATGGAACCCCAAGTCAGAGACATATGTATCATCAGATGCCTCTCATTATTTTTTATCCAATTTCCTTGATTTGCTCCTAAGGTATGTAACCGACACTCTCATCTTCATTGTATAACTCCGGAGGATGTAATCTCTAAGTATTTAGTAGAATCCACAGAATCTAGGTCAGTGCTTGGCAGTGTAGATGCTTAGTAAAAGTTTTTCCAGTGAATTAAGTACAGATTTCCTAGGACCTTAATTAAAATCTCCCAAATAAAGCAGCCATCAGGATACAATTGCCAGGTCATAGGGTAGCTCTATCTTTAATTTTTTGAGGAATCTCCATACTGTTTTACAATCAACATGGATGGGACTGGAGAAGATTATGCTGAGTAAAACAAGTCAAGGAAAGAAAGTCAATTATCATATGATATCACTCGTGGAGCATAAGGAATAACATGGAGGACATTATGAGAAGGAAAGGAAAAGTGAACTGGGGGAAATCGGAGGGGTAGATGAAGAATGAGAGACTGTGGACTCTGAGAAAGAGACTGAAGGTTTTAGAGGGGAGGGGTGCCTGGGGATGGGTGAGCCTTGTTGTAGGTATTAGGGAGGGCATATATTACATGGAGCACTTGGTTTTGTACATAAACAATGAATCTTGGAATACTGCATCAAAAACTAATGATGTATTTTATTGGTGACTAACATAACACAATTAAAAAAAAGATAAATATGTAGGATATACAATCAAATCTTCAAACTAGAGACCTCTGAATGAAAGGCTTTCTTTCTTTCTTTTTTTTTTTTTAAGATTTTATTTATTTATTTGACAGACAGCGATCACAAGTAGGCAGAGCAGCAGGCAGAGACAGAGAGGGAAGCAGGCTCCCTGTGAGCAGAAAGCCTGATGTGGGGCTTGATCCTAGGACCCTGAGATCATGACCTGAGCCAAAGGCAAGGCTTAACCCACTGAGCCACCCACATGTCCCAATGAAAAGCTTTCTTTATGAATTATAAGTTTTCTTTTTTTTATAAGTTTTCTAAGTTGTCTTAAATGTGTTATTATTCTAGAAGACTTTCCCTAAAAGGAAAACCTACCTTTACCTGTAGTTTTCTTTTAAATTTCAATGGTCTTTCTATATTTTGCATCTTTCGAATAAATGCTCCATAGGAAAAAATACACTAATATAAGAGAAATGAAAATAGTTTCTTAAAATCTTTTTGTAATGAAGTCCTCTATTTTTAAAACTCTAAGTAACAATACTTTCCTACCTATATTAGGACAACAGTTGGACCAGACAAATTGTTCTTTATATGTGTATCATGACTTGTCAACTATTTTAAATATATTTGTAGAAAAATTCATTCTCTTATTGTTTATATCCTAAGCAAATGAATTTTATTGGATAATTCTATTTGCAATGTTTTCTTAGGAGCAATATTACTTTTGCATTGTTCATGTTTTTTGAGCAACCAATTCTTATTGTCTGGCTATTATATAGCAGAATATTACCTACTTTCTCAAATGTATTGGGGTAAGAATGGCTAGCTTTTTAGATGTTTACAGCTCACTTTTACAAGGCCATAGAATATTGTATCAATATACTATAAAATCATAACCTCTACTCAGCTTTCATTGCCTAAGATTTTCACTAGGCCTTGCAAATTTACTGTAATGGTGGTTTAATGGTGGTTTAAGATGAACCAAAGGGGCTTTAACAAAGCCACAATACTTTCACATGAGAGCATTCTCTTACTATAATACAGAAGCTGATATGAGTTATAACAAAGGATCTAAAAAAAAATCGAAAAATATTTAGGTGCCACTTTTGCTCATTATTTGTTAAATTTGTTAAATCTATCTCCCATCTGCACATAAGAAATTGAAAATGAAATTATTTTATGTTCCAAATGATTTTTAAAAAATCTATGTGTGATAAAAAATTATATCTATATTTATGGAAAAGATAAATTTTTGGCATAAGATTGTTTTCTTTTCTTTTTTTTTTAAATATAATTTTTTTTATAAACATATATTTTTATCCCCAGGGGTACAGGTCTGTGAATCAC
>NW_026745135.1:0-1663 GCF_022355385.1 Mustela nigripes
GGGTTAGGATCAGTGTCAGGGACAATGTTAGGTTGTTAGTTTTAAGGTTAGGTTCAATGTTAGGTTTCGGGTCAGGGCCCGTGTTAGTGTCAGGGTCAGGGTTAAGTTTAGGGTTAGAGTTAGGGTCAGGCTCACATTCATTATCAGGTTTAGTGTTAGGGTCAGGGTCAGGGTCACTATTAGGGTCAGGGTTAGGTTTATGGTCTTTGCCCGGATCAGGGTCAGGGTGAAGTCTAGGGCCAGTGTCAGTTTACGGTCAGGAACAGATATTGGTTTAAAGTCCACATTCAGGTCAGTGACAGGTTATGTAGTGGTCAGTGATAGGGTCATGGTTAGGTTTAGGCTCAGGGCCAGGGTCAGGTTTAGGGTCAGGGTCTGGTATAGGCAAAGTTCAGAGTTAGGGTTATGATCATAGTCAGGTAAAGGGTCAGGGTTATTGTTAAAGTTTGGGTTTGTGTTAGGGTTAGCCTTTGGTTGACAGTTAGGGTTAGAACTTGTTAAGATCAGGGTCCGTGGTAGGTTTAGGGGTTAGTGTTAGGGTTAGGTTCAGCGATAGGATTCAGTTGAGGGCCCGTGTTAGTGTCAGGGTCAGGTCTACATTTAGGGTTAGAGTTAGGGTCAGGCTCACAGTCAGGGTCAGGTTTGTTGTTCAGGTCAGGGTCAGCGTCTCTGTTAGGGTCAGGGTTAGGTTTATCATCATGGTCTGGGTCAGGTTCAGGGTGAAGTTTAGCGCCAGTGTCAGGTTTAGGGTCAGGTTCAGGTATTGGTTTAAAATCCACATTCGGGTCAGGGACAGGGTTATATAGTGGTCAGTGTTAGTGTCATGGTTAGGATTAGGGTCAGGGTCAGGTCAAGGTCAGGGCCTGGGTCAGGTTTAGGGTCAGACTTTGGTTTAGGGTCAATGTTCTGTTCAGTGTCACTGTTAGGTTTTGGCGGTAGGGTTTGGGATTGGAGTTAGGGTTAGAGTTAGAAGTAGGGTTATGGTTAGGCTTAGACAGAGTAAGGTCAGGGTTAGGGTTTGGTTTAGGATAGGGATTAGTGTTAGTGTTAGGGTCAGCATTAGGTTTAGGTTCAGGGTCCGTATTAGGGTCATGGTTAGAGGTACCTTTAGGTTTAGGGTAAGGGTCAGGCTCACAGTCTCGGTCAGGGTTAGGGTTAGGGTCAGGGTTTGGTCAGCATCAGGGTTAGGATTAGGGTCAGGGTCTGTTTCATGATTAGGTTTGAGTCATGGTTACGGTAATGTCAGATTTAAGTTTAAGTTCAGGGTCCACATCAGGGTGAGTGTCAGGCTTAGGTTTAGGTTTAGGGTTCAGGTCAGGATCACAGTCTGGTTAGGGTCAGGGTCAGGGTCAGGGCTTGGGTTAGGGTTTGGCGCTGGCTCACAGTCAGTGTCAGGGTCAGGGTTAGTGGTTACTGTTGGGGTTAGCCCCGCTCCTGGGTATGGACCTATCCCTTCAAGGTCTCAGGATAAACCCTGGGCAGAAGGGTGTAGACCCTACAGCCGATCTCACTTAACCAGCCTTAAACTGGGGTGTGAACATGACTTGCCCACCAGACCTCTAACCCCTCATCAGCCTGATCCTGCTTGGGGCATCTCCACCCACGATGGCATGGCCAGCTCCTCTTTACACTCAGACTCACAAACACCCAGAGACACACACGC
>NW_026745135.1:1763-2694 GCF_022355385.1 Mustela nigripes
CCTGCAAGGTCTCAGGATAAACCCTGGGCAGAAGGGTGTAGACCCTACAGCCGATCTCACTTAACCAGCCTTAAACTGGGGTGTGAACATGACTTGCCCACCAGACCTCTAACCCCTCATCAGCCTGATCCTGCTTGGGGCATCTCCACCCACGATGGCATGGCCAGCTCCTCTTTACACTCAGACTCACAAACACCCAGAGACACACACGCTCACGTACACACACACACACACAGAGACGGGGAGGAGACCTAGGGCTACACCCGTGGATCAGAAGGTGTGGACTCTCTGACTCTGAGCCCCCTGGTGTCACCTTTTGATTTTATTAGCCAAAGGGCCTGAGGCATTGGGAAACCTGATATGACCTGCCAGGGAAGGGACCTGTTTGGCAGGCCAGCTCTCTTCTCCATGCATCCTCTCGGCTTCAGTACAGTAGAAGAACATGTCACTTCCTTTAAGATGTGCCTAGAAATGAGCTGGGCAGGGTGGGTTTCTCTGTTATGGGGTGCCTGGATACGTGGGTTCCAATTCCGTTGGGCTCTGTCGTCAGGGAAGTGAGGTCACCACTGCCTGGGGCCTCCTTTCCGAACTTCCTTCCCCAGCAGAGCTCTTTGAGCCACCGGTCCCCAAGCTGGTCAAGGCTCACACTCCACTCAATGCAGTGGCCATCCAGTGACCCACATATAGCCTCCCCCAAACCCCTGGGAGGCCTGGATGCAGCTGTTGTTCCCGCCAGAGGGAACAGAGTTAGGTTTAGACCAGGTTAGTGTTAGGGTTAGGTTTAAGAAAGACTTAGGGTCAGGCTTAGGGTTAGACGTCTTTGGGGTCATGGTTAGCGTTAGGCTTAGGGTAGGGGTCAGGTTTAGGGTTAGGTTCATGGTTAGGTTTAGGGTCAGGCTCAAAGTACCATCAGGGTTAGCGTTACGCTCAG